>NW_025214784.1:14674-18861 GCF_004010195.1 Chiloscyllium plagiosum | reverse complement strand
TCCATACCGACCAAATATCCTAAATAAATCTCGTCCCCCTTGCCAGCACTTGGCCCATCTCCCTCGAAACACTTCCCATGCATGTATCCGTCCAAATGCCTTTTAAATGGTGTAACTGCACCTGCCTCCACCACCTCTTTTGGCTGCTCAATCCATAACACAGCAGTCTCTGTGTGAAAATGTTGTCCCTCATGTCCCTTTTTAAATCTTTCCCCACTCACCTTAAACCTTAATCTTCTAATTTTGGACTCGCCTATCCTGGAAAAATCCTTATCTATGCCCCTCATGATTTTGTAAACCTCTTTAACGTCACCCCTCAGCCTCAACACTTAAAAATAGTCCCATCTTATTCGAACTTTCCCTGTAACTCTACCCATCCACTGCCCCTCATGATTTTGTAAACCTCTTTAACGTCACCCCTCAGCCTCAACACTTAAAAATAGTCCCATCTTATTCGAACTTTCCCTGTAACTCTACCCATCCACCACCTGCAACATTCTTTTAAATCTCTTCTGCACACTTTCAAGTTTAACAACATCTTTCCGAGAGCAGGGAGACCAGAATTAAAGGCAATATTACAAAAGTGGCCAAGCCAATTTCCTGTACAGATGCAACATGTCGTGAAACCGTTTAGACTAAAAGCACGTACCAATAAAGGGAAGGTCACCAAGTGCCTTCTTCACTGCGCTGTCTACCTGTGATGTCACTTTCAAGGAACGGAGAACCTGCACCACAAGGTGACACAGTAGCTCAGTGGCTAACATTGCTGCTTCAGAGCACACCGATCTGGGTTTAATTCCATCCTTGAATGACTGCCTGTGTGGAGTTTGCACATTCTCCCTATATCTGCATGAGTTTCCTCTGGATGTTATGTCTTCCACCTAAAGTATAAAGATATACAGATAAGGGTAGATTGGCCATGCTAAATTGCGTATAGTACCCAGGGATGTGTAGGCGAGGTGGATTAGCCATGCGAAATGCAGGCTCAGAGTGATAGGATCGGGGTTTGTCCAGTGGGATACTATTTAAGTTTCAGCGTGGCCTCGATAGGCCGAATAGGCTGTTTCCTCACTGTAGGGATTTGATCATTTCTATGGAGTACTCCTTGATTGGCAGCTTTCGACAGGACCCTACCTACATGTCTTGCCTTGATTTGCCTTGCCACAATGCAACACCTCACATTTAACTAAAATAAATTCCATCTGCCACTCCTCGGTTCACCTAAGCAAAGACCCATTATAGTCTGAGAGATCATTCTTCACTGTCGACTACACCAACAAATTTGGTATTATCTACAAACTTACTGACTATACTTCATATACTAAAATGCAAACGATTTGTATAAGTAACAAAATGCAGTGGACCCACTATTGATCTTTGCAGCACGCCACTCGTCACAGGTCTCCAAGTTTAATGAACAAATGTCCACTGTCACGCCCTGTCTCCAATATTCAAGAAAAGTTTGGATCTAAATAACGAGCTCTCACTGGATCCCAGGCAGTCTAACCTTGGTAACCAGTCTACCATGTAGAACATTTTGGTTTTCTTACTGAATTCCATAAAGACAACATCCACTGTCCTGCCTTTATCAATCATCATCACTTCCACAAAAAATTCCACCGAGTCAATGGGACGTGATCTCCAATGTACAAAACCCTCTTCAGTCCTTGTCTTTCCAAATGCATGTCGATCCTTTTCCTCGAAATCCCCTCCAACAATTTAGTCACCATTGACGTCAGGTTCACCGATCTATAGTTACCTGGATTTTCCTTACTTTCTGAAATAATGACACTATGTTAGCAGCCCTCCAGTCTTTTGACACCTCACCTTTAGAAATCAATGTTACAAATATATCAGCAAAATGCTGAGCAATCTCTTTCCTAACTTCCCACAAACATCTGGGATACAACTGTTCAGGTCCCAGGGATTTGTTCACCTTTATGTGTTTTAAAATGTCCAACACCTCCTTGTAATATAGACACTTTTCAAGGTATCACTATATATTTCTTCATTCTCTGGGTCTTGTAACCTCGTCCACCTTAAAAACTGAGGAGAATTGCTTATTTAGTATCCCGCCAATCTCCTGTGGTTAAATACATAGGTAGCCTTACTGCTCTTTAATGGGCCCTATTCTCTCCCTAGTTAATCTTTTGTCATTAAAGGATTTGCAAAATTTCTTCAATGCCCCGTTAACCCTATTTCTAAAGCCAACTCTTGTCCACATTTTTCTGGGCCGATTTCCCCAAAGACTATACAATTGCTGCCCTTATACACCTCTCGGGATTCACTTGATCTCAGCTCTGTTTACCTGACATATGCCTCCTTCCTTACCTTGACCAGAGCATCAATATATCCAGCCATCCAGCACTCCCTGCACCCACCAGCCTTGCCCCTCTCGCTAATGAGAACACGTTGGTTTTGGACTCTCTGAAACTAAGTTTTGATGGCCTTGCATTTTCCAACCATCCCTTTACCTGTGAATTGGGTACCCCAATTAGCCTTTCACAGGGCTCGCCTAACACTTTCAAAATTGGCCTTGTTCAAGGTTAGAACTTTAATGTTTACATCAGGTCTTTCCTATTCCATAACTGATTTAAAACTAATATTTATGCGTAACAGAGTTGAAAGTTGAATAAACATTTCCTGCCCCTCTGTAACAGGTTGGAAAGGCTGAATGGGCTCTCGTGGCCCTCTGTAATAGACTGGAAAGGCTGAATAGCCTCCTTCTGTCCTTGTGTAACAGACCCGAGACATTAAATGACACAGCAACCCGTGGATTATGAGCAGCTATTAAACTGTATCTGATGGAGGTCCATCCCTTCTCAGTTACAGGAACACAAACAACACAATGTACTCCAGGTGCCCACTCAGTAACACGTCATACAGCTGCAGTGACACATCTCTTTGATTTGAATGATACTGTTGGCAAAATGTGCCAATATTCTAGATTTCCACCTTTTCAAGTAGCAACAGGCTAATATGGGCTGAATGGCCTTCTCTTGTCCCTCTGTAAGAGACCCATAGGAACAGAATTGCTTCGGCCTGTTGCTGTGCAGCAGTCTCAATGCTCTGTCTCAAGTTTATGGAAGGGTTTGGTAGCAGGGCACTTAAAACCAGGAGTAGCCTCACACTGGTCAATAAGGAATCTGGAAACTTGACCACCCGAATTTTCTTTATGCAACCGATCTGTTATTTTATAACTGTCTCTTTCATAAACAGAGTGGAGCATATATAGATCCCTGCAGTGTCTTGTTAATACTCTCATATACAAGTTAATTACAAGATTTCAGAGATTTAAAGATTTATTGACAATCCCTTAGCAACCCTCATCCATTCCATCCAAACCCAGTGAATGCTCCCTTTTATAGTGATATGAAAAGTGATGTGTGGAACTGATTAACTGAGCCTGTTTGTTTAGTCATGATTTGGAGATGCTGGTGTTGAACTGGGGTGTGCAACGTTAAAAATCGCACAACACCAGGTTATAGTCCAACAAGTTTAATTGGAAGCACACTAGCTTTTGGAGCGCCGCTCCTTCATCAGGTGAAAGTGGAGGACACACTTCTAAGGGACAGAATTTATAGCAAAAATTTACAGCGTGATGTAACTGAAATTATACATTGAAAAATACTTTGATTGTCTGTTGAGTCTTTCATCTGTTCGAATACCATGATAGTTTCATTTCTTTCATGTGTAAATCACAAAACGTTTTTTAAAAAGTTGCATTCTCAGGTTAGCTGCAACAATAAATGTTAGCTAGACAATATGTTGAAGGTGTTAGCCCCTGTCCTCTCTGTCTATACCATGATGTTTAGATTGAGTCTAATCTGAAAAGTGAAATAACAGAGTTTTACATGAATTCCTTCAGTTTTTGAGGTCAGAGGTTTACAGGAATTCATGCAGTTTTTGATCAAAGTACAATGTATTTCTGCAAGTACAAATTCACCCCACAAAATATATGTGTGCATGTGGGTGTTTGTCTGTGTGTGTGTGTCTGTCTGTCTGGGTTGGGGGTTGTGAGTTTGAGAGAGAATGTATAGGTGTGTGTAGTGATGTAGAGAGTCTTAAGTCTGTGAGGGGGTGCATGTGTGAGTGTGGGAGTGTGTGTATCTGGGGTGGGGGGTTGTGAGTGTCTGTGAGAGAGAGTGCATATGTGTGTGCGTGAGTGTAGAGTGGTTTAGGTCTGT
>NW_025214784.1:10341-13910 GCF_004010195.1 Chiloscyllium plagiosum | reverse complement strand
GTGTGTATGTGTGTGTTTGTGTGTGTGTGTGTGTGTGTGTGTGTGTGAGAGAGAGAGAGAGTTTGTGTGTAGGAGTGTCTGTGTGTATAGTGCAATGGTGGTCACATGGAATGTGACATGAATTCATAGTCCCGGTTGAGGCCCTCCCTTTGGGGACCGAACTTAGGCATCAGCCTCTGCTCGGCCACTTTTCTCTGCTGCCTGCCCTGAAGTCCGTCTTGGAGGATGGTCACCCGAAGGTCCTAGGTTGAATGTCCTGGACCGCTGAAGTGTTCCTGAACTGGGAGGGAACACTCCTGTTTGTTGATTGTTGTGTAGTGCCCATTCATCCGTTGTCATAGCTTTTGCTCAGTTTCCCAGTGTTTGTTCGGTGACTGTGATTAATGCCATTCTTCATGGATTCTAAATATCCCAGTGAAGGGTTTACATCTTTTAATGATAAATGGGCGCCATTCAATGTCTTATCCCGTAACATGAGCGGGAGCATCACCGACAGCACTGACAGGGATCAGCAGATTTGGAGAGAGGGGGAGGAGAGATCAGAATATGAGAATATTAGACTGGAATGTTCCAAAAATGGATCAGAATCTGGGAACATTAGACTGGCATGTTCCAACAATAGACAGGATTTTATACAATTATGTTTGGCACCTTTCTGCATTTTATTGGTCGTCATTATCATTGCGAATCTATTACAGTCTCCCCATTATTCAATATTTTGTTTATCCTTTCCTGGTTATCGTTGGTGTTCCTGGTAAGTGTCACTGTCCAGATTTTTTTCTATAAACCGGTTATGACTGTATTACTGTTGTTTCATATAGCCTACATCCTTGTTACTATTAGTGATCCTGGTGAAACTCTCAATCCAGATGTTCACTCTACAGACCACGACTAACTACATCAATGAACGTGTTCAATTACTGTCTCCCTCTCTGCTCTGACATTGTTACTCACGGGTCTCTATGTTGATCTACTCAGTTTCAGCGGAGAACTGCAATTTATGGTATCATTGCCTTTGTTATTTAAATATTAAGAGCATGGAGGTCACTCTTTACTGTTCTGGTTACAAACTCCACTTCCTTCCATTGTTTCCATCCCAACCCTGGCCAATATCTGCGGCTGAAGCAGACATGTCACAAGTGTGGGAGATCCCTTTGACCATGAACTGATTCCTGATACCATACCCTGATCATTCCTAACTTGAAATACTCACCACTCTAGAATATATCTCACGGGTTTATTCCATCTGCTGTTTGAAACTTGAGCTATGAAATACAGTCTTAATGAAGCCAATAATCTGCTGCTGACGCTCCAGGTTTCAAACCTGCCGAAGCAAATCTGATTCGAACTCACACCAAACTCCCATCCATCTGTCATTCATGTGCATGCCGATGTATATTGCTATTGTGTCTGGCGATGCCTTTATTTTGACATTCTCAAACACTTTATCTCATCTGTCCATGAAACTTCTCTCGTTCTCTCTCTGTCGATTTCCAAAAGCCTGCCAGTTGTTCGTATTTAAAATAGTTTCCTCCATGTGCATTCCTTCTCAAACAATGAGTTTCGCATTCAACCACGCCAATCGCGTACACACACTCACTCTGCCTCAGTCTCTAATGAATACACACACACAGAGAGAGAGAGAGAGAGAGAGAGAGAGAGAGAGAGAGAGAGAGAGTAATCTGATGCGAGTATAGTTAGAATATGATAGTAAAGTTTGCAATATTCTCTATGCTGGACAGATAGTGCAATTTACTGAGCAACACACGAGTATGGCCTGCACAGCACTCCATGCTGGGCTGCCATCTTGTCCCAGTTTATGTTGTTTGTGGTGTTCTGTGAAGCAGATTGAGAATTTGATGTAACAAACCATTCCAGCTGATCTGACAATGCCTTTATTCAATGTTCTCATTCTTGTCATTTTACTCTCGAAGATCTCACTTCTCCAGTTAATCCCACTGCCCTGTCTTTTGCCCCATATTTCCATAACATCTTTTCAGTTAATTAACTGTCTGTTCCTATCTTTAATGTGAATGTCTCTCTGGCCTACTGTATCTTTCCCTGGCCTTGGTTTTTGTCTCCCTAGTGTATCGAGTGCTGCCATTGTTATTGCTCAGAATCAATGAAATGGTGTGTGTCAGGCTGATATTCACTTCCCGGTGTGTCTCATGTGATGGTCCATGGATAGGGGTGTTTCAGAAGTTATGAGACATATCCTTGTAACTTGGTCTGTACCTGTATTTGTCCCTCTCAGGTGACCTTGTGATCAGTAACACGAGAAAGTCCTTTAAGTAAAGGACCAGGCATCTGAATGGTCTGACAATGCTGTCACTTTAAAAGAAAATTTATTTTCTCCTTTCTTTAAATAAGAGATCTTAATGGCCAAACTCCCTACTGAAAACCGCTCAAGTAAATAACTTACGACGCTTTTAGGGTTTTTTTTTAATAAATAGCAGTAACAACGGCCAGTTCTAACAGACCAGACTTTGTAGTTTTTTTTTTTCCTTGAAGCTGTAACAGTCAGCAGGTGCTTGGTGTCACAGAAGGTTTGGACGTTTTAGTAAATTATCCCTCGCTGCAATTCTCTCTGAAACCGGACTTGATGCTTATTCCTCCTGGATTGGAGAACTGTATGCAAGAATGTATGTCTGAATGTTCCTTTTGGCCAATGGGTATGTTTAGGTGATATTAGTAGATTGGGACAGTTCATTTGTAGAAGGTACTGTATCCATTATTCGGTTAAGTTTTCCAATAGTTAAGTTATTCTAAATTCCTCTTCATTTTGTATGGATTTTCATTAAGGTGTTTAAATATATTGTGTTTTGCTTAACGTTGAGTGGTTTGACTAATAGCATCACATCTGGAACTCCTACTTCTCATCTACATTTAAAATAAGAAAAGGTTGGCATTCAAGCTACCTTCTTAAAATAGTTTGAGGCAGTCTATTTCGTCTATAGCAAACTGGGGACTCTTGTCCGGTTCTAAATCGGTAACACCAAATTGGGTTTAGAATTAAAATTCCTACAATGTGCAAACAGGCCATTCGACCCAATAAGTCCACATCGACCCTCCGAGGAGTAACCTACCGAGACCCATTCCTCTACCCTATTATTACACACTTACCCCAACAAAGACTCCTTATCCATACATCCCTGAAAACTATGAACAATTTAGCATGGCCAATTCAACTGACATTCACATCTTTGCATTGTGGGAGGAAACAAGAGCATCCAGAATAAGCTCATGCAGACACTGGAGAGTATGCACCAGGAGGCTATTGGGTTCAAAGGTCGCGTATGGTAGTTGTCAGTGTCTTTTGTTCCGGGTATTGAATTCCGTTGGTTTAAACAGTATTTTGTGTGTAAAGATTCTTTCAGTCACTAAGAGTTCACTGGGTATGGATGAAGTGAAGTTTGGGGTTATACAAAAGGTAATGAAGACAAAGCTGTAGGAATTGGCAGACAAGCTGGAGTTGGGGTTGCGATTGTCTGTGAGAAAATGAGAGATAATTGCAGCTATAGCTCCGCAATCAAAATCTTTGGAAATGGCTAGAATTCAATTTCAAATGA
>NW_025214784.1:0-9440 GCF_004010195.1 Chiloscyllium plagiosum | reverse complement strand
AAGTTCAACAATTCACTTCCTGCAGTCGTGAGAACTCGTGTGGAAGAGCAGAGAGTAACAATAGCAAGATTAGAAGCTGAAATGGCTGAAGATGATGATTTGGTTCAGAAATCAAAGTTTGGCTTCTGTGAGGGATTGAGAAGAATGTGCGAGTTCTTCTTAAAACATATACCTGTGAAAGTAAGGTTTATTAACTTAGGCTAGGAGTAGCAGGTGAAGAACTTACAGCATTAAGAGGTACAGAAGCATGTAATTCTTTTATGCTGAGATATGAGGAGGCATGTCATTCAAGAGGACTATTGGAGAGATGAGAAGTGCTCCATTCAACAGATTTATTCCACAATGGGGAAGGAGGCCTTGAGCTTGGTGTTGGCGAAACAATATTTCAGCATTTAAATTGCGAATAACATAGCTGAGACAAATCTTTATCACTGATCATGACCACTTAAAGTTTTCAGAGAAGTTTCGGGAGAACAATAGCAGCCTGTTTCGATTGTGCTTATTATCGCTGTCATTCAATTTGAAATTTTACAGGGTTGACAGGGTGAGAAAACTTAAGTTTTGACACATTGTGGAAACTTGGATGAAGAAAGACAAAAGGCATTTTGTGGCAGGAGTAAAATGACTGAAATCGAATCGAGTTGTGAACATTTATATGCTCAGAGTCAATGTAATATATATGCATTTCAGTCTACTAATAGAGGAAGATTAGTAGGTCCAAAATGAATCCATCTTTGTATATTGATGGTTCATTTTATTAGAGGTACAATTGTGAGAATACTATCACTGTAAAGAAGTTATTTCCACTTCGTTTTTTTTTGAAGAGAGGTATTAAAGGCAGAGGTGCAGAACTGCTGTCTGAAAACAGTTTAAGTAAATAACTGAGAAAGCTTTTAGGTTTCATTAAAACGCTGACAGTGGCCAGCTCTCCCAGACCAGGTTTTCTCGTTTTCTTTTTAGCTGCAGCATTCAGACGATGCTCAGGGTCCCAGAATGGTTGGGAGTTTCAACACATGATCACTATCTGCTTATCTCTCTTGATGTTGATTTCTTCTGGATCAGAAAATTGCATGTAAGAATCTGTATTTGAATATATCTTTGTGCCAAGCAGTATATATCTAGAAGGTACGGTATCTATTGTTTGTGTAAGTGTTCCAACATACACGCTATCGCAAAATGTTCTTTTCTTTGATTGTATTTTAACTACATTTGAATAGATTGTATTTTGCTTAATGTCAAGTTGTTTGACCAGTCACAACATATCTGGAAATCACACTTCATATCTATGTTTAAAATGAGGAAAGGTTTGGGTCTAAGCGGCCTTCTTAAAATATTTTGCGGGGATCTGGTCTTAGCCACAACATTTGTAGCCGAGGGGTTTCTGACTGAATTTTTTTATTGAAAAGTTAGTGGAGGTGCTGGGAACGGTTTGCTGAAGTTTGTGCTGTGAGCTGCCTCAGACATTAAGGGAGACCTGAGGATTTCGTGACCCAACTCTGGATGGAGTATGCGGACTGTTGTTACCGCATCTGGGTCTGTAACATGATCAGCAAACGGAGTAGAGGCTGCAGAGAGGGGAAGTTTTGAAACCACAAAGTGAGTGTGTGTGGGGAAAAGGATCTGCTACATGCATCCCGGGTTTTCCAGGAACAGCTTCCCAAGCTCCACTTAACGCAGGAGCACAGTGTGAGGGGAAACTGACTGAACAAGGAGCTGGTCACAGAGCGGTGTCAACCTCTTTCAACACGACCTGCAGCTTCACACCAGGGGGATGACGGTGCTGCCAGTGGCTGAAGGGGTCACAGTTTCATTCAGCTTCTATGATCTGGAACTTTCCAGGCAGGACTAGGTGACATATCCATCATTTCCCACTATATCAACATCAATGTCACCATTCGGTGACGGAGGATATATATGGTGGATAAGGTAAATACATTGATTCTCCCTCAGCAGGGAGCTGTCAGGTGTATCCAGTATAGTGGGATACCCGATGCTGTACATGACATCTGCGGAGTATCCATGTCAATGGGGAGAAGTAGAGGAACTGAAGGAGCTCTCTCTCTATTAATGTTACAGCGTGCCCATCACAATACATCATGTTGGTGAATAGCCCTGTCCTGACAGCTGCCACAGTTCTTTCATTCAAAAACAGGCAGCCATTTCTCATCGTCTTCCGGTCTCCATGAAGAAAGGAATGAATGCATCTTGGATAAAGGCCGTCCCCTTGATACACGTTTCAAAACACCATCCCCACCACCAACCAACCACATCAAAATATTCCAAGTGCACGGAGAGCAATAGGGTCACTTTGAATGTCAAGGAGCAGACGATCAGGGATGGAGCAAAGCTTCCCATGTCTGAACGTGTCTGAGTGAACCCCTCCCCCCCACCTCCACTCCAGTACACAACATCATTATGTCCTGTAATCCCTCTTTATTTCAGTTGTATACTGCCTTCAATTATTCCTGTAAATGAAATGACAGGTTATATTGTACCTAGCAAATTATTATCCATTGCCTTTACCTCACTGTATCTATTTGTAGACTCTCCACCCTCTTTTGATAATTTGATCTCTTGTTAATCACAGCGACATCACCAAACTCAGTATCTGTGTATCTGTTCCATCCTCCTGATCATTGATATAGATTGTAAATAGTTGAGGACCCAGCACTGGTGATTGTGTGACTCCACTGATGACGTTCTGTCAAACTGATTAAGACTGATTTATCCGGAGTGCCTGGTTCCTGTTTGATACACAGTCCTCCCCCATTACTGTGTAACACAGTGGAAAGGCTGAATATGAATAAGGAGAATCAGTCAGGAATCCAAACCCTCGAACCTGCTCCGCCATTGAATACAGTCATGGCTGATGTCATCGCGCCCTCTGTTCCACTTTCTTGCCATCTCTCCATCCTCAATCTCTTATTGTAGATTGCGCCACATGAAAAAAATTCACTCCACATCTACACTTTCAATTATATTTAGCATTTACAGACCTCAATGAGATCTCCTTTCTTTTTTATGAACTCAAGAGTATAGGCCTGAACTGCTCAATTTCTCTTCATAAGATAAACACTTCAAATATGGAATCAATCTAATGAGCCTCTTCTGAATTGCCTCCAATGCAAATACCTCATTCCGCATGACACCCAAACTATAGTCTAGTACAGTCTCACTAATGCCTTGCATAGCTACAAGAATTTCAGAAGAAGCAGCTGTAGCCATATTGATTGCAATGTGGATTTTCACTATATTTTCCAATGCATTTCCGAAAGGTCTTCAGCCAACTGGATAAGGTCAAGGTTATAAATATTATCCGCCAGTTTAAGAAAGGATGACGATGGGAGTGGTGAACTACAGACCAGTGAACTTGTCATCTGCGGTCTGTTGGACTCTATTATAAAGAACGCGCTCTTAGATATATAGAAGGTAAAGGCAAAACTGCGGAGGATGATAACGCATCGATGAAAGGAAAACCATATGTGGCAAACATTTTTTTGGAATGGTTTGAAGATGATTCATGGAGACATAGGCAATGAAGAACCAATGGATAACGTGTAGTCGGATATTTAGGAGCTTTTTTTAAAGATCTCACACAGTAAAATCATTTAAAAAATTAAAGCGAGATGTATTGGGAAGAACATATGCAAATAGGCAAGTAAAAATTATATTTACATTCAGGTAAATGTAAGTGCAATATAGAGGATGTCGTGCACCAGTTGCATATAGTGTTTGTGAGACTAAATTTGGATTATTGTGTACCGTTTGGAGTCCCAATCTAAAAAAGAATATACTGACTACAGAGGAACTGCAAAAGGTATTCTCCAGATTCATCCCTAAGATGGCAAGGTTGTCTGACGGGGAAACTCAGCCTGTGATCTCGAGTTTGAAAACATGAGAGGTGGTTGCAGTGAAACTTAAAAACATTGTGGGGACTGAGTAACAGAGGGACATGGAGAAGTACAAGTAGGCGAGGTCAGGGAGAATCCCACGATATTCTACACGGACAATTAGAACAGAATAATCAGCAAACAGTTAGTTTTCACTGGAAACAAAAGGGGACAATCTGTGTGTCAAGCTGGAGAACATTGATGGATTGTTACATGAGACCTTCACATCTATTTTACTTGGGAGAAGGAGGAGGCAGGTACAGAATTCAAAAAGATGGACTGGGAAGTTCTTTAACAGATTGATGTAAAATACAAGCAAGGATTTGAGGTTTGGTCTGGTATAAAATTGGACCAATCCCCCGGTCTGGATGAGTTGTATCACAGGTGGCTGTTCGGGTCAAGGGAGAAAACACCCTGACTGAAAAATATATTTAGAATCTGATCATAGGGGAGATGCCAGAGAACTGGAGAACAGCTAATACGATTCCACTTCACAGTAAGGGTGGAAGAGAGAGACCAGTGAACTATAGATGCGTGAGTATTACTGCTAGAGGAAATGCAGAAGGAGAAAATTGAACGCCAATAAATTGGCAAGGTTTGATCAAGGATAATCACCATGACTTTATCAGAGGGAAGTCACATCTAATGGATTTGATTGAATTAGTTTGAGAAGGTCAATTGTTTAGTTTTGTAGCAAGACCTTTGACAAATATCCACCTGGGAATCTGAAAAATAAAGTAACATCTCACAATATGAAAGATTACTTGACAAGTTACAACTAAACGTAGTGGCAGGAGACAGAGGGTGGTGGGAGAAGGCTGTTTGTGTAACTGGAGACCAGTGTCTTCTGGTGTACCACAGGGATCAGTGCTGTATCCCTTGTTGTTTGTGGTATTCATAAATTGTACAGATGTGAATCTGGAAGGGGTTGGGAGGAGAGTGTGGGAGTTGTGAATAGTAAGTGTATGTTTGACATAAAGATTGGCCGGATGTTTGGCAGTGAGGAGGAAGGCCTTAAGTTACAAGAAGATACAAATGGATTGGTCAGACGGGCAGGTCAATGGCAGAAGGAATGTAAACCTGATAAATATGAGGTGATGCGCTTTGCGAGAAGGAACCAGACAGGGAAGGACTCAATGAATGGCAGCACACGAGGAAGCTCACAGAGTGCTTGAATGGGACTGGACGGATAATGGACGAGTTAAGAATTGGACCTTGGGGGTAGCGTTTCCTTTTCAGGGCGGAGATTATAAGAGCTATACAAGGGCTTTGGTTCAGCCAAAATGGAGTACTGTATGTAGTTATGTGAGAAACATTACAGGAAGGATGTGATTGTACATGAGGGTGTGCATAGGAGATTCACCAGGATGTTCCCTGGGATGGAGCATATCAGCTATGGGGAGGCTGGATAAGCTCGGGTTGTTTACTTTGGAGCAGAGAAAGCTGAGGTGGACGTGATTCCGAAGAATAAGATTATGAGGAACATGGACAGGGTGGATAGACAGCAGCTGTTGCTTTTAGTTAGAGGGTCAAGGACAAAGGAGCACAATACTAAAGTAAAAGGTTTGAGGTTCAGGCAGGATTTAAAGGTTTCTTTTCACCCAGAGGGTGATGGGATCTGGGATGTACTTCCTGAGAGGGGAATTATCAAGGGTAACCTCACAACCGTCATAACATTCGAGGCTGTGGGCCTGCTGTGGGAATGTGGGACTAATATAGATCATGCTGTATTTCTGTTGGCACAGACTCTATGCTTCTGTGAGTGTATGGTGTGGAAGGTCAATTATTGAACAGTTTAAGGCGCACACATACGAAGACATGCAAGGACATTCTTACAGGAATTCTGTCATTCTAACCAGAAGTCCATCAACAAACACATCAATTTAGATCCTATCTACCTTCTCTTTAAAAAAAAAACCCGAACGAGAAATAACATCACCCACCTTAAGAAGCCAAGACCTATAATTAGAGAGGCGGACATACCACCAGCACTTCAGCAGATACTCTCACTGATGATGTCACCTAGTCATAGTGACAAAACGTCTGAAAACACACCTTCAAGCTCAGCAAGCTAACTTGCATACATATAAATTGTTATTTTTTGTTTATTAGTGGAATTTGTGAGTTCTCTGTCACGCCCGTTTTAACAGATTACGATGTGAGGTGAGCTTTTCTGGGCGTGTGGTTTTAATTATTAGAGGGGTTCGACATTGATGTCCTAACAGTTTGGGGCCTTGCCATATGGGTTTTGGACAGATTTGAACAGATTTGGGGTACAAAAGTTCCCAGCAAATTCCAACACGTGGCAATTAGTGACCGAGATCTTCAAATAAAACATAGAGTAAAGCACACTGGCAATAGTTTAGCACAGGTGAAAAATAAGCTCAAGCGGGTTGAAAGGTGGTGAAAGGCCTCAGTTGTTCTCACTATAAGGGAGTGGAACACACAGAATTACAGTGGGGATGGTTTAAGAAGGGCACTGGGGAAAGATGTTTGCACTGCAGTAAGTTGGGACACACTGTTCTGGGCATTGAACGAAGACACTTTGGGAAAAGATGTGGTAAAAGCGGTGAAGCCAGTGGCATTAGTGAACCTAGTAAAGAAGACCCCAAGTCTCCAAGAAGCTGCAGGAGAGTGTGCAGCCTAGGTATAGAGTCAGTGCCTGGTCCCTATAAAGAATTCGCCTTTGTGGATAAAGTTTACTCAGAAGGTGCGTGGGGGGCAACAATAAATTATAATTTTGTGAGGTACGGGATCGGCTCAGTCTCTAATAGTAGAGACGTGGGTGCCAGAAAAGCACAACAGGTCAGGCAGCCTAAGAGCAGGACAGTCGAAATATCAGGTATAATCCCATCATCAGGAACGTGGCGGGGAGAAAAGGAGGCTGAAAGATAAATCGGGCGGTAGGAGCTGGGCTGACGGGAGGGTCACTGGGAAGGCGAGAGGAAGCTGTAGTTGGGAATGAGAGTGATATGTCGGAGGGGAGGGAGGAGTGGATAGTTGGGAAGGAAGATGAACAATTAAGACAGTTCAAGAGGTCGGTACTAAGTTGAATGATTGGATCTGGGATAAGGTGTGGGGAGGGGAGATTTGAAAATTTATGAAGTTGATGTTGATACTGTATAGTTTGAGGGTTCCAGCTATCAGACCACCTATCCACTTCACCCTCCTCTCCGACCTATCACCATCACACCCCACTTAACGTTGATGCTGTATAGTTTGAGGGTTCCAGCTGTCCTACCACCTATCCACCTCACCCTCCTCTCCGACCTATCACCATCACACCCCACCTGCATCGACTTATCGCATTCCAAGCTCCCGTCCATCCACCTCCAGCCCCACCTTCCTATTTATTTCTCAGTCCACTTGCCCCTCCCTTACCCCCACTTTCCTGATGAAGGATTTATGCCTGAACCGTCAACAATCCTACCTTTCGGATGCTGCCTGAACTACTGTGTTTTTCCAGTCCCACACTTTTCAACTATGATCTCCAGCATTTGCATTCCTCACTTTCTTTCAGCCTCTAATAGGAAGAGATGGAAATATTTTCACTCTTTCTGACATGTTACTCAAGAGCGTGATAATTTGTAGAACGGAGACTGAAATTAAGCATTCCCTTGTGCAACATCAGTTTGGAATGCCAAATCAAGATTGGGGAAGTAACAGTGAGAGTGAGAGACAGAGTGTCAGTTCCAGGAATACAGTTTGTTCTTGTAGTTGGGATCCAAGATGGGAGAGGCACCCCTTGTGGTGGAGAAGGCAAAGGACAACTAGCGAACTGGAGAGTTAAAATAAAAAATATCCAGGAATTTTTCCAGACTGTGTAGTAACAAGATCCCACTGTCATAAGTTACAGTAGGAAGGAAAAACGAAAGAAAGAGACAAAGGAATTGATGTTGAGTTAACTGACACCCTGTTCGATGTAACGGTGCAGGAAAAACCTGAACAGGCAGAGGGTCAGGATGACGTGTTTAGTCCCAAAATGTATTCGATTTATAACAGATACACGCACACACACACACAGAAAAGGAATTTTAATATATTGTCGAACCTTATTCACTTAAAGATAGAATTCTAAAACTAAAATGGAGACCACGACAGGTTAGTGCAGAAGGGAAATGAGCTGAGGTGCACCAGACTGTGTTACCGGTAACGTACAATTTAGATGAGATACTTACAGTGTGGATACAGGCCCTTCGGCCAACAAGTCCACACCGACCCGCCGAAGCGCAACCCACCCATTCCCCTACATTTACCCCTTACCTAACACTACGGGCAATTTAGCATGGCCAATTCACCTGACCTGCACATCTTTGGTTTGTGGGAGGAAACCGGTGTGCTCGAAGGAAACCCACGCATTACGGGGAGAATGTACAAACTCCACACAGTCAGTCGCCTGAGTCGGGAATTGAACCCGGGTTGCTGGCGCAGTGAGGCAGCAGTGCTAACCACTGTGTCACCGTGCCGCCCACTTTTTTAAAATCAAATGGTTGACTGTTACGGGTAGCACATGAACTAACTGTAGGCGGTCACCGAGGGGTATGGAAGACTCAGGCTAAGGTACACAAACATTTCTAGTGGCCTGGAATGCACAAGGACATGGTTACATTTTGTTGTACATGTCAAACATACCAAATAGTAGGTACGTCACAGGCAATAATAAAACCAGCACCTTTGTCGCCAATTCCTGCATTCGAACAATCTTTCACATGGGTTATAAATAATTGTGGAGCTCCCCTTTCTAAAGTAAGAGTGGAAACCAATATTTTCTGACCATAATGGATGTGTCTACCAGATTGCCAGATACAATTCCATTATAGAGCTATGGGAAGTGGATGGGTTGGTAGCTTTCTTTACGCGCTGTGGGCTAAGCAGCGAGATTCAGTCAGACCAAGGGTCTCATTTTACCGCTCAACTGTTGAAGGAAGTCATGGATAGCTGAGGCATACAGCACTTCAAATCAAGTGAATCGCAGTGAGCGTTGGAAAGTTAGCATCAAACGCTGAAGGCCATGTGAACAGCGTACTGTGAGGATTAACCGAATGGTTGGGAGAAAGATGTCCCATTAAATTGTTTGCCATCGGAGATGCCCCAAATAAATCTACTCAGTTTACTTCCTTTTGAGTTAATATTCGGACATGAAGTGAGAGGTCCTTTGAAATTAATTAAATATAAAGCGACAAGACCGAAGTCGGCGATCTCACAGTGGGATTATATATGTGAGGTTAGGAAGAGATTTTCAGAGTAGGCGAGTTAGCTAAACAGCACCAGAAGAGGAACCAGCCTAGAGTGAAGCAGGTGGCACATACAATCTCTGAAACTTTGACAATTTCCCGTGGGGATGACGTATTAGTATTTCCACAAGTGGTAGGAAATCCCTTCTAAGCCAAGTTTAGTGGCCCCTTTCAAATTTAAACAAAATGTTGAGTCAGTTAACTATCGGTAAAGATACCGGACATAACAAAAACTTTAACGAGTATGTCATGTGAATGAATAATGCAGCATCGACATTTAGCACTCAGGAACAAAGTTGTGGCCAGATGAACAAAT
>NW_025214783.1:49150-50785 GCF_004010195.1 Chiloscyllium plagiosum | reverse complement strand
TTTTTTTTGTGTTGCTTTTTTAATCAGATTTTTCTTCCACAGTTCTGTGATGACTGCCACATCTGTGTTCTCTTGCTTATCATCAGTTGCCAACACCTTAACAAATGATTCCCTATTTTCAATGTTTTAGAATGTCATGATTTGTTGGGGCTGCTGGTTCTTCTACTTTGTCTTTCAGCTGAGGACAGAGATTCAGTTGAATAGTTACCAAGGAATTAGACTGGATTTTTAATCATCCAACTTCATAGAATCATAGAATTATACAATGTAGAAGCAGGTAATTTGGTGCATTGAGTCCATACTGACCCTCTGAACAGCATCCCAACCAGACCCAACCCCCGACTCTATCCTGTAACCCTGCATTTCCCATGGATAATCCACCCATCCTGCACCTCCCTGGACACTATGGGCAATTTAACATGGCCAATCCATCTAATCTGCACGTCTCTGGACTGTGGGAGGAAACTGGAGCACCTGGAGGAAACCCACCCAGGCATAGGAAAATGTGCAAACTCCACACAGTCACCCAAGGGTGGAATTAAACCAAGTCCCTGGTGCTGTGAGGCAGCAGTACTAACCACTGGGCCATTTTCCAAGGTAACTATTAGCTTAACTGAAGCAAAATCCTTGCAGTGTTCCAGATGCAAGGAGATTGCCAAAAAGAATCTTGAATTTCCCAAGCAATTCCCACCAAGTCTGTTCCTCTGGAATTCCTCAACGTCCTATGTGGATCTGCAGTCTGCACTTCTCCAACAACTAGCTGGCCATTAGAATATCCGGGTCACTGTGTTTAATGGTCACCATAAACTGAAGCAATGCAAGTTACGGCAGTGGTTGAGGCCACATGACTGTGTCAAGCTGGCCAGGACACTATGTACAAGTGCATGTTTCCAAAGGCCAAGATTAAATCTATGCTCCAATAGTATCTGTTATCAATTGAATGAGGATTTTGCACACACAAACATCAAACATCTTTGGCTTTTTTTCTGAATTTACCCATTTGGATTTGATCGTAGACAGATTTGTCGTTGATAGTTTTAAACATATTCAATAAATAGGACAATGCCCAAGAAAGAAGCTATCAAAACAAAACTGCTGCACAAAGAAATATTTTAAATAATTTTCATGTTACACAAAATCTTTAGGCTATTAGAGTCATAGGGATGTACAGCATGGAAACAGACCCTTTAGTCCAACCTGTCCATGCCAACCAGATATCCTAACCCAATCTAGTCCCACCTGCCAGCACCCGGCCCATATCCCTCCAAACCCTTTCTATTCATATACCCATCCAAATGCCTTTTAAATGTTGCATTTGTACCAGCCTCCATTACCCCGGCCCATATCCCTCCAAACCCTTTCTATTCATATACCCATCCAAATGCCTTTTAAATGTTGCATTTGTACCAGCCTCCATTACTTCCTCTGCAGTTCATTCCATATACGCACCACACTCTGTGTGAAAAAGTTGACCCATAGGTCTCTTTCATATCTTTCCCCTCTCACCCTCTAGTTCTGGATTCCACCACCCCAGGGAAAAAGACTTTGTCTATTTATCCTATCCATGCCCCCTCATAATTTTGTAAACCTCTATAAGGTCACCCATCAGCCTCCGACGCTCCAGGGAAAACAGCC
>NW_025214783.1:41444-43310 GCF_004010195.1 Chiloscyllium plagiosum | reverse complement strand
AACAGGATACTGGTGCAGCATGGCCTACTGTTATAGGCTCGAGTGGCTGATTGGCCTCCTTCTGTAAATATATAGGGGTTGAATAGCCTCGTTCTGTTTTGGTGTAACAGGTTCGAAGGCCTGAATATCCTGCTGTTGTTCCTGTGTAACAGGCTGGAGAACAAAATGCATTCCTCCATTATCTGTGTAATTCACTTCACTTGTTAACTCCTTCTGTCAGCCATGTTCAAATAAGATCATCATTAATTTTTGTAAACTCCAATGGCTACTGGGTCAACCTGATCATCCTTTCGTTATAAGCGAGCACCTTCATTGCAGGAATCAGTTGAGGGAACCATCTCTGAGCTGCTTCCAATATAACAACATCCTTTCTTCATAGAAGAGGGTAAATCTGTACACACTACTCCAGATGTGATCTCTCTGTACATCAGCAGCAACACTTTACCAGCCTGCTGTAAAGTTCCCACCCAGGTTAGAGCTGTCTCAGCTCTCTGGGCGAATACAGAGCATTGTTGGAAGATCATTGTCCTTCTCTACTCCATCAGCATAACGGGAGATCTGGAGAAGTTAAAGTTGGAGAAGATCATAAATGATGGGAGAGATGTCTACCATTAATCTCCCCAGAGCCCACTTCGCTCACATTCCACAGAATCTAGTAAGGTGGAGCGCAAAAACAGCAAGGAGGAGCAAACATTGATGGGAGTTATAGATCAAATTGAAAGCTGCAATACAAATGCTGGACATGCTATAAAACAGGAAATGAGGTATACACATTTGTGGGTACTTCAGTAATAATGTACTGTTTAAATTATAACTAAACTGTGTTAACCCAATTGAATGCTAATGCTGGGAAAAATGGATTTCATGACCACGTGTGAGATGGTTTATATTAATATTATGTCGAGCACTGAGCTCGAGATCAGGTTATTTAGGAATTGGTGTTGAGTGATCAGAAGAGCTAATTGAAAATTTTACTGTAAAGGACCTTTTGGGAACAGTGACCACAATGCATTGGTTTTCTTTTATGCTGTTTCAGTACAAGATAATTTTTGTTTTATTTGCAGTAACCATTATAAATCTGAGTCATGCAAGCCATGAAGGTGTGAGGAGAAAGTGGGGACTACAGATGCTGGAGATCAGAGTCGAAGAATGTGGTGCTGGAAAAGCACAGTCAGGCAGCATACTAAGAGCAGATAAATCGATGTTTCGGGCATCAGCCCTTCATCAGGAATGAAGCTTCTGGGCCAAGGGGGCTGAGAGATAAATGGGAAGGGGGTGCGGCGGGAGGGAGGTAGCTGGGATTGCGATTGGTAGATGAAGGTGGGGTTGAAAGTGATAGGTGACGAAGGGAGACAGAACGCCTCATCTACAGCATCCATTAAACCCAATGTGGTTTTCTCTACATTGGCGAAGCAGGAGATCAACTTGTGGATCATTTCAGAGAACACCTCTGGGACAACCACATTGAACAAATCCATCATCTTGTGGCTGAGCACATCAATTCCCCTTCCCACTCTGCCAAGGACATGAGGGTTCTGGGCCTGCTCCATCGCCAAACCCGAGCCACCAGAAGCCTGGAGGAAGAAAGCCTCTTCTTCTGCCTTGGAACCCTCCAACCACAGGGGATCATAGTGGATTTCCCCATTTCCCCAATTCCCCTAATCCCACCTTATCCTACTCCAAACTTCCAAATCAGCACCGCCCTTTTGAATGTTCCTATATGTCCACCTTCCTCCCTATCAATCTGGTCCATCCTCCTTCCTCTCCGACTATCACTTTCAACCCCACCTTCATCTACCTATCGCAATCCCAGCTACCTCCCTCCTGCCGCACCCCCTTCCCATTTATCTCTCAGCCCCCTTGGCC
>NW_025214783.1:38498-40933 GCF_004010195.1 Chiloscyllium plagiosum | reverse complement strand
GACATAGGCAATGATGAACCATTGGATAACGTATAGTTGGATATTTATGAGCTATTTTTTAAAGAACTCACACAGCAAGTTCATAAGAAAAATTAAAGCGAGAGGTATTGGGAAGAACATATGCAAATGGGAAAGTAAACATTAGGTTTACATTCATGTGAATGTAATTGGAAGATAGAGGATGTCGTGCACCAGTTGCATCGAGCGTTGGTGAGACTGAACGTAGAATATTGTCTATCGTTCGGAGTCCCAATCTAAGAAAGAATATATTGACTACAGAGGAACTGCAAAATGTATTATCCAGATTAATCCGTAAAATGGCAAGATTGTCTGAAGGGGAACCTCAGCCTGTAATCTCGAGTTTCAAAACACGAGAGTTGATTGTAGTGAATCTTAGAAACATCGAAAGGACTGAATATCAGAGGGACATGGAGAAGGACAAGTCGGCGAGATAAGGGAGAATCCCACGATATTCTACACGGACAAGTAGAACAGAATAATCAGCAAAAAGTTAGTGTCCTTTAGAAACCAAAGGGGCAATCTATGTGTCAAGCTGGAGAACATTGATGAATTGTAACATGAGACCTTCACATCTATTTTACTTGGGAGAAGGAGGAGGCAGGTAGAGAATTCAAGAAGATGGACGGGGAAGCTCTTGAACAGATTGATGTAAAATACGAGCAGGGATTTGAGGTTTTGTTCTGTACACATTTGGACCAATCTCCATGTCTGAATGAGTTGTATCACAGGCAGCTGTTGGGATCAAAGGAGGAAAGACCCTGACTGAATATTTTAATTAGAATCTGATCATAGGGGAGGTGCCAGAGAACAGGAGAACTGCTAATACGATTCCACTTCACAGTAAGGGTGGGAGAGATAGACCACGGAACTATAGATGAGCGAGTATTAGATCACCGTTAAGGAAACTACTGGATAAAATAGGGAAGGAGAAAATCGAACTCAAATCAGAGTCGCAAGGTTTGATCAGGGATAATCATCATGACTTTATCAGAAGGAAGTCACATCCAATGGATTTGATTGAATTAGTTTTAGGAGGTCGATTATTTAGTTTTGTAGGAAGTCCTTTGACAAATTTCTAACTGGGAAACTAAAAAACATAGGAAAATCTCACAATATGATGGATAACTTGACAAGTTAAAACGAAAATTATCTTAGTAGCAGGAGACAGATGGTGGTGGGAGAAGGCTGTTTGTGTGACTGGAGACCAGTGTCCCCTGGTGTACCACAGCGATCAGTGTTGTGTCCCTTATTGTTTGTGTTATTCATAATTAAATGCAGTTCTGCTTGTGGAGGGGGCAAGGTGGAGAGTGGGGAAGGTGTGATAAGTAAGTGTATGTTTGACATAAAGATTGGCTGGGTGGTTCGCAGTGAGGAGGAAGCCTTCAGTTACAGGAAAATGCAGATGGAATGGTCAGATGGGCACATCAATGGCAGATGGAATGTAACCCTGATAAATATGAGGTGATGCACTTTGGGAAAAGGAACCAGGCAGGGGAGGACTCAATGAATGGCAGCACACTGGGAAGCTCAGATTGTGCTTCTCCACACATGACTGAATGTGACTGGACAGGTTAATGCTTAAAAATGTGTTGCTGGTAAAGCGCAGCAGGTCAGGCAGCACCAAAGGAGCAGGAGAATCGATGTTTCGGGCAGATTCCTGAAAAAGGCTTATGCCTGAAACGTTGATTCTGCTGCTCATTTGATGCTGCCTGACCTGCTGTGCTTTTCCAGCAACACATTTTTTAAGCTCTGATCTCCAGCATCTGCATTCCTCACATTCTCCTGGACAGGTTAATGGATTAGTTAAGAATTGGACCTTGGGTGTAGCGTTTCCTAATCAGGGTGTAGGTTATAAGAGCAATACAGGGCTTTGGTTCGGCCAAAATGGAGTACTGTATGTAGCTCCGGGAATCACATTCCAGGAAGGATGTGATTGTACTGGAGAGGGTGCAGAGGTGATTCACCAAGATGTTCCCTGGGATGGAGCATATCAGCTATGGAGAGAGACTGGATAAGCTCGGATTGTTTACTTTGGAGCAAAGAAAGCTGAGGAGTCAGTGATTCAGAAGGATAAGATTATAAGCGATACGGACAGGGTGGATAGACAGCAGCTATTCCTTTTAGTCAGAGGGGCAAGAACAAATGAGCACACATTTAAAGTGAAGAATTTGAGGTTCAGAGATGATTTAAACATTTTTTCACCTCGAGTTGTGGGGTTCTGTGATTACTTCCTGAGAGTGGAATTATCACCTCACAATCGTTAAAAAGTATTTGGACGAGTAATTGGAAGTGTCATAACATTTCAGGCTATGGACCTGGTGTAGGAAAGTGGGACTAGTAGAGATCGTGCTGTATCTCTGTTGGCACAGAGTCTATGCCCCTGTGAGTGTATGGTGTGGAAGGTCAATTATTGA
>NW_025214783.1:33189-38424 GCF_004010195.1 Chiloscyllium plagiosum | reverse complement strand
GGAGAACTGCTAATACGATTCCACTTCACAGTAAGGATCGGAGAGATAGACCACGGAACTATAGACGAGCGAGTATTAGATCACCGTTAAGGAAACTACTGGATAAAATAGGGAAGGAGAAAATCGAACTCCAATCAGAGTCGCAAGGTTTGATCAGGGATAATCATCATGACTTTATCAGAAGGAAGTCACATCCAATGGATTTGATTGAATTAGTTTGAGGAGGTCGATTATTTAGTTTTGTAGGAAGTCCTTTGACAAATTTCTAACTGGGAAACTAAAAAATATAGGAAAATCTCACAATATGGTGGATAACCTGACAAGTTACAACGAAAATTATCTTAGTAGCAGGAGACAGATGGTGGTGGGAGAAGGTTGTTTGTGTGACTGGAGACCAGTGTCCCCTGGTGTACCACAGAGAGCAGTGTTGTGTCCCTTATTGTTTGTGTTATTCATAATTAAATATAGATCTGAATGTGGAGGGGGCAAGGTGGAGAGTGGTGAAGGTGTGATAAGTAAGTGTATGTTTGACATAAAGATTGGCTGGGTGGTTCGCAGTGAGTGTATGTTTGACATAAAGATTGGCTGGGTGGTTCGCAGTGAGGAGGAAGCCTTAAGTTACAGGAAAATGCAGATGGAATGGTCAGATGGGCACATCAATGGCAGATGGAATGTAACCCTGATAAATATGAGGTGATGCACTTTGGGAGAAGGAACCAGGCAGGGGAGGACTCAATGAATGGCAGCACACTGGGAAGCTCAGATTGTGCTTCTCCACACATCCCTGAATGTGACTGGACAGGTTAATGCTTAAAAATGTGTTGCTGGAAAAGCGCAACAGGTCAGGCAGCACCAAAGGAGCAGGAGAATCGATGTTTCGGGCAGATTCCTGAAAAAGGCTTATGCCCGAAATGTTGATTCTGCTGCTCATTTGATGCTACCTGACCTGTTGTGCTTTTCCAGCAACACATTTTTTTAAGCTCTGATCTCCAGCATCTGCATTCCTCACATTCTCCTGGATAGGTTAATGGACTAGTTAAGAATTGGACCTTGGGTGTAGCGTTTCCTAATCAGGGTGTAGATTATAAGAGCAATACAGGGCTTTGGTTCGGCCAAAATGGAGTACTGTATGTAGCTCCGGGAACCACATTCCAGGAAGGATGTGATTGTACTGGAGAGGGTGCAGAGGTGATTCACCAGGATGTTCGCTGGGATGGAGCATATCAGCTATGGAGAGAGACTGGATAAGCTCGGATTGTTTACTTTGGAGCAGAGAAAGCTGAGGAGTCAGTGATTCAGAAGGATAAGATTATAAGCGACACGGACAGGGTGGATAGACAGCAGCTATTCCTTTTAGTCAGAGGGGCAAGAACAAATGAGCACACATTTAAAGTGAAGAGTTTGAGGTTCAGAGATGATTTAAACATTTTTTTACCTCGAGTTGTGGGGTTCTGGGATTACTTCCTGAGAGAGGAATGATCACCTCACAATCGTTAAAAGGTACTTGGACGAGTAATTGGAAGTGTCATAACATTTCAGGCTATGGGCCTGGTGTAGGAAAGTGGGACTAATATAGATCGTGCTGTATTTCTGTTGGCACAGAGTCTATACCCCTGTGAGTGTATGGTGTGGAAGGTGAATTATTGAGCAGTTTAAGGCAGGAATTGATGGATTTCTGAAGAGTTATATTCATAAGGGTTATAAGAGTGAACTGTATTAGCTTGTTAAATTATGTCAATGTGAGAAATATGAGAAAACAAGTGCAGTTTCCTTACAGTTTGACACCAGAGAATGGAGAATGGGGAACAGGGAAATGGCAGAACTATGAAGCCACTACTTCAGTTCTGTCTTCACAAAACTTTCTAACAATCCAAGCAAAACCGAGTCTGTTGTGGGAAAATGATAGAGTACATGGAACAATAAACATAGTAAGTAAATGGTTTAGCAGAAAGTATTGTGGCTGGAAGTAATGGTCATAGACAACAGTAACATAGATTTATGAAATGGGAATTATGTTTGAGAAACAAACTGGGAGACAAATGAAAGAGAAGCAATGGATGTAAACCATTTTGATTTTTAGAAAAACGTTGGTAAAGCTCCAAGCCCAATTTGCAAAATCAAATCCAAGTGGATTGGGGCTAATATATGGACATGTTTCTAGAATGGGACAGTTGGCAGGAAACAGTGAATAGAAATAAACAAGTCAAGTAAAATGACAAGTAAAATGTCAAGTAATAGCCTGACATTTTCTGAAAGGTATGATTCTGTGAGTATGACTATGTCCCAGACTCCCCATTACCTTCCCCAGATACCTCCTGTCTCATCAGCAGGACGGACACAGCAGAAGTGGCGGCACAGTGGGATACAATTGGAAGGGAATTGCTCTTGGAGTCCTCAACAGTGACTCCGTATCCCATGAAGTCTCATGGCATTAGTTTGCACATATGAAAGGAAACCTCCTGCTGATTACCATGTACCAGCCTCTCTCAACTGATGAATCAGTACTCCTCCATGCTGACCAACACTTGGAGGAAGCACTGAGGGTAGCACGGACGCAAGATGTACTCTGGGTGGGGGATTTCAATGGTCACCACCAACAGTATCTCAGCTACTGCATTACTGATCGAGCTGGCCGGGTCCTAAAGGATATAACTGGCGGCAGGAGGTGAAGGAACCAACAAGAGGAAAATACATACTTGACTACAGCCTTACTAATTTGCCAGTTGCAGAAGTATCTGTCCATGAAAGTATCGGTAAGACTGACCACCGCATAGTCATTGTGGAGACAAAGTCACACCTGCATATTGAGTATAACCTCCACCATTGTGGATGGTACTTTCACGGTGCTAAATAGTGCAGACTTCGAACAGATCTAGCAGCTCAAATCTGGATGTTCATAAGGTGTTGTTTGTCATCAATAGCAGCCAAATTGTACTCCCGCATAACCTCATGGCCTGGCATATCACCCTCGGAACAATTGCCATCAATCCAGAGGATCAACATTGGTTCAGTGGAGTGTGCGGGATGGCAGGAGCAGCACCAGGCAAACCTGACAATGAGCTGTCAGGCTGGTGAAGCCACCAATCAGGACTATTTGTGCGCCACACAGCATAAGCAGTAAGTGATAGACAGAGCTAAGTGATCCCACAAGCAAAGGAACAGATCTAAGCTCTGCAGTCCTTCCACATTGAGCCGAGAAACGTTGGGGACAATTAAACAATTCACTGGAGGAAGAGATTCCACAAATAGCCCCTTCCTCCATGATGAAAGAGCCCAGCAATTCAGTGTATAAGATAAGGCTGATGCATTCACAACAATCTTCAGTCAGAAGTGCTGAGTGGATGATCCATTTCAGCCTCCTCCAGTGGTCGTCAGCAATTCACTTACCAGTCATCAACCAATTTGATTCAGTCCACGCGACATCCAGAAACGATTGGAGATACTGGATACTCCATAGGGTCCATAATCTGACAACATTCTGGCAATAGTACTGAAAACCTGTGCTCCATAACTTGCCACTCCCCTCGCCAAACTGTTTCAATACAGTTACAACAATGGCTTTTCCTCATTATGTGGAAAATTACACCAAGTACCTCCAGTATATAAAAAGCAGAACAAATCCAATCCGGCCAAATAACACTTCATCAGTCTACTCTCGTTCATCAGTAAAGTGGTGGAAGGTCTCAGTGCTTTTAAGCAGCAACCTGCTCAGCAATACCCTGGTCAATGACGCCCAGTTTGGACTCCCCCAGGGCCACTCAGCACCTGGCTTCATTACAGTGGTTCAAACATGGACAAAAGAGTTGAATTCAAGAGGTAGGGTAGAGTGACACCCCTTTAAATCAAGGCTGCAATCGGCCCTGTGTGGTATCAAGGGGCCTTAGCAACACTGGAATCAATGGGTATCAGAGGCAAAATCTCTGCTGGTTAGATTCACTCGCCAAACTGTTTCAATACAGTTACAACAATGGCTTTCCCGATTATGTGAAAAATTACCCCAAGTATCTCCTGTATATAAAAAGCAGAACAAATCCAATCCGGCCAAATAACACTTCATCAGTCTACTCTCGTTCATCAGTAAAGTGGTGGAAGGTCTCAGTGCTTTTAAGCAGCAACCTGCTCAGCAATACCCTGGTCAATGACGCCCAGTTTGGACTCCCCCAGGGCCACTTAGCACCTGGCTTCATTACCGTGGTTCAAACATGGACAAAAGAGTTGAATTCAAGAGGTAGGGTGAGAGTGACAACCCTTTAAATCAAGGCTGCAATCGGCCCTGTGTGGTTATCAAGGGGCCTTAGCAACACTGGAATGAATGGGTATCAGAGGCAAAATCTCTGCTGGTTAGATTCATACCTGACACGTAGGAAGGTGGTCATGGGTGATGAAGGTCAGTCAACTCAGCTCCAAATCTGTCGGAGTCCCTCGAGCAGTGACCGAAAACTTCTTCAGGGCTGCTTCATCAATGACCTTCCTTCCATTTTAAGTTCAGAAGTGGGGATGTTCGTCAATGATTGTACAATGTTCTGCAACATTTGTGGCACCTCAGATACTGAAGCAGTCCACGTTCAAACGCGACAAGATCTGGAGAGTATCCAGGCTGACAAGTGGCAAGTAATATTCAGCCCACACGAATGCCAGACCATGACCATCACCAATAAAATACAATCTAACCTGCCCCTTGGCATTCAATGGTGTTACTATCTCTGAATCCCCCAGTATCAGATTCCTGTTGGGTAATTATTGCTCAGAAACTCACTGGTCTCGCCACATGAACACAGTAACTATAAGAGCAGCTCTGAAGCTGGGAATACTGCGGCGAGTAACTCACATTCTGACTTCCAAAAGTCTGTCCATCGTCTACAATGCATAAGTCAGAAATGTAATAGGAGACTACCAATTTGCCTGGATGAGTGCAGCCCCAACAACACTCAAGAAGCTTTATACCATCCAGGACAAACCAGCCAGTTTGACTGTCTCTTCATCCACAATGCTCCACCATCAACGCTCAGCAGCAGCAGCAGTGTTTTACTATTGACATGCTGCAATGAAATGATTCACCAAAGATCCTCAGATACCATCTTCCCAACTCACGACCATGTCTATCTAGAAGGACAAGGGCTACAGATGTATGTGAATACCATCATCTTCAGGTTCCCTACAAGACATTCACCATCCTGACTTGGAAATTTATCACCGCTCCTACACAGTCACTGGGTCAGAATCCTGGGATTCCCT
>NW_025214783.1:28218-33166 GCF_004010195.1 Chiloscyllium plagiosum | reverse complement strand
GACGGTGTGCCCTTTGATGGAAATGATAAATTGGCAGCCTACCATTTGAAATGGATTAGTTGAAACATGTTGATCTACAAAGGGACGTATGTTTCTTTTATTTGTTCCTTCTGCATAAAACTCTGAGGCCCATGCAGCGCAGTGAGTTCTGCAACCAGAAGTCAGTACTGGGCATGGCATTGGCACGCTGCCCAGTGTACACAGACCCACCAAGTGGGGAGCTGCAACACTGAAAAGGATCTGCATCTCCTTGTACACCAGTCGCTGAAAGTAATATTGCAGAAACAGAAAGCAGTGAGGAAAATAAATGCTGTGTTGATCTTCCTTTCGGTGGATGTGAGTCCTGGAGAAAAGATGTCTTACTGCAGCTGCACAGGGCCTTGGTGAGATATAATCTTGAACATTGTGCAGTATTGTGTGCAGTTTTGATTAGATTACTTACAGTGTGGAAACAGGCCTTCTACCCAACAAGTCCACACCGCCCCGCGGAAGCGCAACCCACCCATACCACTACATTTACCCCTTACCTAACACTACGGGCAATTTAGCATGGCCAATTCACCTGACCTGCACATCTTTGGACTGTGGGAGGAAACCGGAGCACCCGGAGGAAACCCACGCAGACACGGAGAGAACGTGCAAACTCCACAGTCAGTCGCCTGAGGAGTGAATTAAACCCGGGTCTCTGGCGCTGTGAGGCAGCAGTGCTAACCACTGTGCCACCGTGCCGCCCTTTTGGTCTCCTTACCTAATAAAGGACAAACCTGACATTGATGGCGAGCAGTGAAGGATGACCAGACTGATCTCTGGGATGACGGGCTTGTTGTGGGAGCAGAGTTTTGGGTGACTGGGCCAGTATTCCATGGGGTTTAGGAAAATGAGTGGAGATCTCAATGAAATATAAAAAACTCTGACAGGGTGAGACAGATTGGAAGCAGGGATGATAATTCCCCTGGCACTTCTAAAACAAGGCCACATTTGGGTGACTGGGCCAGTATTCCATGGGGTTTAGGAAAATGAGTGGAGATCTCAGTGAAATATAAAAAAACTCTGACAGGGTGAGACAGATTGGAAGCAGGGATGATAATTCCCCTGGCTGGGACTTTTAAAACAAGGGGCCACAGTATTAGGTACAGGCAGTCACTCTGCATTGAGATGATAATAAATGTCTGCTCTCACTGACTGGGGAACCTGGGGAATTCGCTCGCACCTGGAAACCGAGACACTGATTAGAAATAAGGATTTAGAGACAGTAAAGGGATGGTGAGAGAGCAGGAGTACGGTATGGAAATGAAGGGCCAACCATCATTATATTGAATTGGTTAGCAAACTCGATGGACCAAACGTACTACTGCACCGCCTATTTTATAGCTTCCTAAGGTTACTCACAGTAACGGATATGTATGTCGTGTGGGGTAGTGCATTGAAGAGATGTTTTCCATGAACTAGAATGGGGAGGCTAAATGTGTTTTCCATTCCCGATGTTTCAGTGCAGTCTGTGGGTAAGCTCTGTAAATGCTGTCACAAGCTCTCAGATGTTAGGAAGGAGGTTTCTGCAGGGTCGACAGGACTGTATTCCCATTCCCTTTTCCGACATTGATGCTGAGGCCGGGTATTCTGTCCGGTTTCATCCTTTCAGACCTCGGAGTAGTTTGATACAAATGAGTGCCCTTGCTTGGCAATTTCAGAGACCATTGAAATGTTAATCACATGTCAGCGTCTTTGGAGTCAATTTTAGGACAGCCCAGGAAATCACGGGAGATTCACTTCCTAAAAGTACATTGGAGAAGGAAATTCTGTTTACAATCCATATTGGCTTCAAGGTCACTGTTACTGACCCCAGATTTTAGATCTCGATATTTTATTAATTGTCTTTAACTTCCCCTGCTGCCAGATCATTAGCCTGGTCTGGATTAGTAATCCAGTAAAATTTCCACAACAGCACCATTTCCACATGGGGACCTGTCAAAAACCACACTGAGCAGGTTATTGCTGTGCTGCTTGATAGCTCTGTCAAAAAGAACTCCCACCAATTTGACTGTCATGATGGGACTGAGGAGGTGGTAATTGGTCAGATTGTAATTATTCCCGTCTTAGGGGACGGGACTTAGCGAGTAATTTTCCACATTGCCAGGGAGATGTCAGAGTTGGAGCTGGATTGAAAATGCTTCCCCAGGGACACGGCTTGCTTTGCAGCACAAGTCTTCAGTTCTATTGCAGGAATGGAGTCAGGGCCCATTATCTGTGTCGTATCGACTGTGTTCACCAATTTCTTCATGTCACGTGCAGCGAATCAAATTAGTTGAAGACTGGCATCTGTGATTTTGTGGGCATCATGATTAGGGTGAGGTGTATCACCGACTCAACACTTCTGGCAGAAGATGGTGCAGATAAAACATTCTTCTCTTTTACACTGATGTGCACGACTGTTCCATTATTTAGGATGGGAATGTTTGTGAGCCCTCTCCTCCAGTCATTTGTTTAATCGTCCATCATCATTTATGACTGAATGTGACAGGACTGCAGAGCTTCGATCAGATCTGTTGGTCAAGTCTGGTAGCTTTAATGAGTTAGCATCAGGTTAAAGTTCATGTGATTCTGACTCTGACATGTTCACCCACACTCGTCACTGAGCCATAGATTGTGTTGATGGTAACGATAGACTGAGGTGTTACCCTGGCAAAAAGTTACAGGTTGTGGTTGAATGCAGGTTTGCTTCTCCTGCTGCTGTGGTCTACAGCTCCATGAATACGCAGTTTCGAGCTGCAATATCTGCAATGCAATTCTGCTGTCTGATCCCCAATTCTCACTAAGACCCCTTCACCCATCAGCCCTGCACTCAGTGACCTAACCTGGTTTCTGACGTGGAAATGCTTCCATTTTCATACTCTCATTCTGTGGAGGGTCTGTCTCCCCGGGTATTGCTTCCAATCTGACACATTCCACAAAAGCATTTAACTGATCTTAATTCAAATGTTTAATTCACCTGAATCTTTTTCCTTGAGAAATACCATCTTCTGTGTTTAAAGTGAATGCTTTTCCTCTGTTTCTTAACCTGACCATAATTAAGAGCTCTGCAGTGTCAGTGATGCCAGCGTTATGTAGTTGCAGATTAATGAATTCTCTGGATTCCCAATCATCTTCACCACATTATATATTTTCTCTTTTGGTTTGATGTCTTATCACTCATGGCTGCCTTGTTCTCCCATGAGTATGTTTCAAGTTCTTGGGGTTGCATTTCTGGTATTATCTTTCGAATTATCCCCAGAACCTCCTCCCATTGAGGCTCCATGGTCTTTCCTTCTCAGCTCCCCTTCCAATTAACTCTGGCCAGCTACGCCCGCATGTCTTTGTAGTTACATTGCTTAATTATAACCACATGACATCTTGAAGTGAGCGTTAGATATAAACTGAAAGAAGGAGTTTTAGGAGATGGGACACGAATACTAATTGGTGGATTTCTTAACTAGATACAAAGGGAGAACGAGAGAAAGGATATAGATATGGAGATGTGGAAAATGAGAAATCTACATTATCGAAAGAAGTAGATGAACATCCCCCAATGTTTTGGCAATGCCTGTGTGCTGTGGTCCCTTATACAGTGCATGTGCAACAGAGTAATATGTTCAAATGTTGGGTCTGATGCCAGAATATTTATCTCCAGTAATATGACAGACACTAACTTTGGAAAGAACCCAGCAGGCCAACATATTGAAGTCCCGGTAGAAAGGGGATTAACTGAAATAAGTTGGGACACCAGAATCATGAATTTGGAGCACACACCCTGGTAAGAATGAGAGATTAGAGTTGGGAATCCCAGAAAAGGAGGGAACATTGAGAGGATCAAATCATGTTTTAATGTTTTAGCAATTTTATACATCATATACATCATTTTTCGTTAACTGTGTCTCTGCTTTTCATTTACAATGCATTGTGCACATATGAAAAATGCGACTTATCTGCACACACACATTGATTAAACAGTGTATATAAAATCATTTTTCCACCTTTGAAACTGTCCTGTTGTCGTGTTACGAGGATACATGAACACCAACTAGCCACCAAAAGACATGACGCACTATCACTTTGTTCCATATATACAGACAAAGAAGCGCAACACTTTGACTGGGACAAAGCACACATACATACTAATACACGCAAGGACCTTCTTAGAGGAATGGCATTCTAACCAGAAGTCCATCAATAAACGCATCAATGTAGATCCTGTCTACATTCTCTTGTGACAATAACGGGAAATGGCATCACCCACTTTAATAAACCAAGACCTATGAATAGAGAGGCGGGACATACCACCAGCACTTCAGCAGATACTCTCACTGATGATGTCACCTAGTCATGGTGACGGAACTTCTGAAAACATACCTTCAAGCTCAGCGAGCTAACTCGCACACATATAAATTGTTATTTTTTGTTTATTAGTGGAATTTAGGAGTTCTCTGTCGCTCACGTTTTGACAGATTATGATGTGAGGTGAGCTTTTCTAGGTGTGTGGTTTTAATTAACAGAGGGGTTCGACATTGATGTCATAACAGTTTGGGGCCTTGCCGTGTGACACTTGGACCGACTTGAACAGATTTGAGATACAACAGGTCCCAGCAAATTCCAACTCATTGCAATTAGTGACTTTGATCTTCAAATAAAACCAGTGGGAAAATTCGTTTAATTTTTTTACTTGTGGTTGGTTAAATGAAAAGTGAGGGAAATGGCTTTTAACATTTCTAAAGAGGTTCCCAAACTTTCCAAGGAAGTTTAGAAAGACAGAAGGAGGACAATTTTAGAATTAGCTGATAGGTTGGAATTGGGTTTAACCAGGGAGAAAAGAGAAGTAGCAATTTTAATGGAGTTTGTCAAGCACTTTGATGTATCAGAGAAACAGGCAACTGCAGTAGAGTTATAAAAACTTAAATTGCAAATGTGGCAACTGGAG
>NW_025214783.1:8664-27538 GCF_004010195.1 Chiloscyllium plagiosum | reverse complement strand
GTGCCTGATCTCTCTAAAGAATTCACCTCTGTAGATAAAGTTTACTCAGAAAGAACAGGGGGTGAAGGACAAAGTGGTTATAATTTTGTGAGATATGGGATCTGCTCAGTCTCTAATAGTTGAGAAGTGAGGCTCCGGAAAAGCACAAGAGATCAGGCAGCATCCGAACAGCAGGACAATCGAACATCAGGCAGAAACCCATCGTCAGGAACATGGTGGGGGGACAAGGGGGCTGAAAGATAAATACGAGGGTAGCAGCTGAGCTGGTGGGACGGTCACTGGGAAGGCAATAAGAAGATGTAGGTGGGAGTGATAGTGATATGTCGGAGGGTAGGGTAGAGTCGTTAGTTGGAAATGAAGATAGCTAGTTAGGGCAGTCCAAGAGGGCAGTGCTAGGTTGAACGGTTGGATCTGGGAGAAGATGGTGGAGGGGAGATTTGGAATTTGGTGAAGTCAACGTTGATGCTATGCAGTTTGAGGGTTCCAGCTGCCCTACTACCGATCGGAGTCATATCACCCTCCTCTCCGACCTACCACCATCATACCCCACTTGCATTTACCTATCGCCTTCCAAGCTCCCTGCCACCCAGCTCCACCTTAACCCTCCCATTTATTTCTCAACCTCCTTCCCCCTCCCTTACCTCCCACTTTACTGATGAAGCATTTATGCCTGAAACGTCAACGCTCCTGCCCCTCGGATGCTGCCGACGTGCTGTGCTTTTCCAGCCCTACATTTTTCAACTCTCATCTCCAGCATCTGCAGCCCTCACTTTCTCTCACCCTCTAATAGTAAGAGATGAAAGTTTTTTTTCACTCTTTCTGGCATGTTAATCAAGTGCGTGTTAATTTATGGAATGGGGAGAGAAATTAAGCATTCCCTTGTGTAACATCAGGATGGAATGCCAAATCAAGATTAGGGAAGTAACAGTGACAGTAAGTAACAGAGTGTCTGTTCCAGGAATACAGTTTGTTCTTGGGAACGAATAAGCAGGAGGCGAGGTGGGATAGGCATCCCTTGTGGTGGAGAAGCCAAAGGAAGACGAGGGAATTGGTGAGTTAAAAGAAAATTACCCAGGAATTTTTCCAGACTGTGTAGGAACAAGATCCCACTGTCATAAGTTACAGCAGTAAGGAAAAACGAACGAAAAAGACAAATGGGTTGATGCTCAGTGAACTGACACCCTGTTTGATGTAACGGTGCAGGAAAAACCTGAACGGGCAGAGCATCAGGCAGAGGTGTTTAGTCCAGAAAGGCTAATGGACTTACAACAGAGATACACACACACATTCACACACGCATACACCTGCACACACAGAGAAAAGGAATCATAATATATTGTTTCATGTTATTAACTTAAAGATAGAATCATAAAATTAAAATGGAGACCCCGATAGGTTACTGCAGAAGGGAAATGGGCCGAAGTGCACCAGATTGTGTTAGCAGTAACGTAAAGTGTTTCGGGTAGCTCATAAACTAACTGCAGGCGGTCACTAGGGTGAACAGAAGACTCAGGCTAAGGTACAGAAGCATTTCTCGTGGCCTGGAATGCACAAGGACGCTGTTAACTTTAGTTATACGTGACATACATACCAAATGGCAGGTTAGGAACAGGCAGTAATAAAACCAGCACCTTTCTTGCCAATTTCTGCATTCGAAGAACCTTGCACGTGGGTTATGATTAATTGTGTAGTTCCCCTTTCTAAAGTAAAAGTGGAAACCAATATTTACTGACCATAATGGATGTGTCTACCAGATTTCCAGAGGCAATTCCATTATTGGAGTGTCAAGGCAAAAAGGGAGGTGAAGGAGTTGGTCGCTTTCTTTACTCGCTGTGGACTACCTAGGGAGATTCAGCCAGACCAAGGGTCTCATTTTAGATTAGATTAGATTACTTACAGTGTGGAAAAATGCCCTTCGGCCCAACAAGTCCACACCGCCCCACCGAAGCGCAAGCCACCCATACCCCTACATTTGCCCCTTACCTAACACTACGGGCAATTTAGCATGGCCCATTCACCTATCCTGCACATCTTTGGACTGTGGGAGGAAATCGGAGCACGCTGAGGAAACCCACGCAGACACGGGGAGAACGTGCAAACTCCACACAGTCAGTCGCCTGAGGCGGGAATTGAACCCGGGTCTACTAGCGCTGTGAGGCAGCAGTGCTAACCACTGTGCCACCGTGCCGCTCAGCTGTTTAAGGAAGTCATGGATGGCTTAGGCATACAGCACTTCAAATCAAGGGCGTCCCATCCTGAATCCCAGGGAGCCTTGGAAAGTTAGCATCAGATGTTGAAGACTATGTTAACAGCGTACTGTCAGGGTTGGCCAAATGATTGGGATAAAGGTGCCCCATTAAATTGTTTGCCATTAGAGATGCCCCAAATAAATCGACTCACTTTACTTCCTTTGAGTTAATATTCGTGCATGAAGTGAGAGCTCCTTTGAAATCAATTAAATATAAATTGACAGGACCGAAGTCGAAAATCTCACACCTGGATTATGTGTGTGAGGTGAAGGAGAGAGTAGATGGAGTAGGTGAGTTTGCTAAACAGTATCTGAAGAGCACAGCATAGAGTGAAGCAGGTGGCAGATAAAAACACTGAAACTTTGAAGATTTCCCGTGGGGATGACGTATTAGTATTGCCACCAATGGTAAGAAACCTCTTCAAAGCCATGTTTCGTGGCCCCTTTCAAACTTAAAAATATGTGGAGTCAGTTAAACTATCTAGTAAAAATACCAGAGATGACAAAAAACTTTATCGAGTATTTCATATGGATGAATAATGCACCAGCCACATTTAAGACTCAGAAACAGAGTTGTGGACATATGAACAAATTGTGCAGCTTATCTGTATGATGTAGTGATCTTTAGCAAGTGATTGAAAGCTCACATGTTACAGTTGGCAGAGCATGTTGAACGATTCCAAGAAACAAACTTGGTAATAAACTAAAAGAAAACAGAATTCTCGAAGCCAGAGGTGACGTTCTTGGGATATTACATTGGACATGGAAAGTTGATCCCATGGAACATAAAAACGAAGGGCTTTGAGGAATTTCCTCCACCATCCTCGAAGAAAGAGGTGCTTCGATTTTTGGAACTGAGTGGATTCTATTGGAAGTTTGTTACAAACTTCAGTAGCGTATTGGCACCACTGATGGATTTATTAAAGAAACACACAGAAGTGTTGTAGACAGAACAATGCCAGGAGGCATTTGAAAATTTTAAAGCAGGATTAATCACCGCACCAGCTTAAGCTCCACCAAATATTCTGAAACCTTTTGAAAACTGTGTTTGATGCTCGGGATATAGGGGTCGGAGATGTATTGATACAGAAAGAGGATGATGGAATTGAATGGCTAATTGGCTACTTGTCGAAAAAACTCAATATCCACCAGAAACAAAATACAAAATCTCCATTATTGAACAAGAATGATGAAGTTTCACACTGGCCTGACAATATTTTAACGTGTATATGACAAACAAATTGTCGGAGATGGTTGTGGACAACGACAAATATCTCGCATTTTTTGGAATATTTAAAGACTATTTCATTGGAGTCTTACCTTACCGACTTTACACTCACAAAATGTACATGCTGTGGCTCCTACAATGTGATAGCAGATGTGTTTTCGTGGATTTAAATGAAAGCAGTGTAGATGAGATTTGACTTATTCCAGTGTTGTACTGGTGTGCAGAATTAATATGAATGATATAACTGAGATTAATACTTTTGTATTTCATATAATTGGGATTAAGAATTAGAGGAAAAGAAATGTAGCCATCTTTTCATTCTGCTGGTTCATTTTATTTTCTGAAGCGGGAAGATGTTATGAAGCCAAAAACATGTATGGGCACTTTAAGACAGATTGGGTTTTGTTGAATAGAAATTAAAGCCACAGATGCCAGCTAAAGGTCACACTGTTCCACATGTCACCATTAGCTGAGAAATGGATACCTGAGTTTTGGTCGCTGTTTTGACAGCCATTCAAATGCAAGCAAAGAGTTTAAATAACGCTCAAGATATAAGAAACCAACAGAATTTGAATATTATTGTTGGGACACCTGGTAAGCAACCAAATTATCAGAATTATTACATCATGGGGAGTATATAAACCCAGCATTTTGAACACTGGAGGGAGTGCTGCTGCCATCCAACAGTCGAGCAACTGCTGTAGAGCAGGAGTGCTAACTGGCCATCTCAAACACTGTCTATCAAAGACACATGTTCATGTAAACCTACTTGCAATTAAAAAAAATGACCTAGGGAGATCAGCAGCTGAAAGAGTGAACACAGCGGGGAAGAGAGAGACTGTATGGTCTTGAGATTTTAATGTTTCATATGTGGGTTGTTGGAACAGCATATTTTTACAGAGTTGGAGTCAGATAGTAAGTAGCTAAGAAAAGAGGGGCTTGTATTTGTGAATAGTTGTTGTTTAGTGTTCACTATTAAAGTTAAGAAACTAACTTGATAATTTTTGTTTAAATAGTGGAATGTAGGAGATCTGTGTCGCTCATATTTTAACAGATACAAGATGAGGCGAGCTTTTCTGGGTGTTTGGGTTTAATTAACAGAGGGGTTCGAGTCGACCTTGTAAATGTCCATCCACGCTAACTCCACTTCCCTGCAGTTGGCCCATATGCTTCCAGTCCTTTCCTATCCACATATTTATCCAAATGTTTTTGAAATGTTGTTAATGTTCCCCCCTCAACCACATCTGCTGTCAACTCATCCACGTACCAGCCCTCTGTATAAAGAAATGGCCCCTCAGGTTCCCTTTTATTCCTTCCCCTTTAACCTTAAACTGATCCCCTCTAATCCTCGATTCTCTACACCTTGAAAAAAGACTGAGAGCATTAACCCTATCCATACCCCTCGTGATTTTATACAGCTCTATAAGGACTCCTCCAGTCTCTGACACACTAAAGAAAAGGCCCTAGCTTGTCCAACCTCTCCCTACAACTCAGACCATTGGGTCCTGGCAACGTCTTTGTAAATTTCTTCTGCACTCTTTCTAATTTAATAACATCCTCCCCATTAGAAGGTGACAAAACTGAACACAATACTCCAAGTGCAGCCTTACCAAATTCCTGTGTAACTGCAACATAAGGTCCCAACTTCTATACTCAATATCCTGCCTGATGAAGGCCAATGTGCCAAACGCCTTCTTCACTGCCCTGTCTACCTGTGATCCCACTCTTAGAGAACCGTGCACCTGAACACCAAGGTCTCTCTGCCCACTGCACCCTTTAAGACCCTCCCATTTACCATGAAACTCCGACCTTGATTTGAGTTTTCAAAATGCAAGACCTCATGCTTCGATATTAAATTCCATTTGCCATTTCTCGGCCCATTTCACACCTGATTAACGTCCTGCTGCAATTTCTGATAAACTTCCTCACTGATCATACTCCCAATTACTTTAGTGTCACCTGCAAACTTACTAATCATACCTTGTACATTCTCAACCAAATCATAGATAACAAACAGCAGTGGACCAAGCCTCCGGTCTGACAAACATCCTTCCACTCAACCCTCTGCTTCCTACCATCAAGCCAAGTGTGTATCCAATTGGCCAGTTCCACCAGCATTCCACGTAATGTAACCTTCCTGAGCAGCCTGCTATGTGGAACCTTATCAAAGGACTGACTGAAACCCAGAGAAACTACGCCTATCACTCTGCCCTCATCAAACGTCCTGGTAACTTCATCAAAGGACTCTAAGAAATTTGGGAAGCATGATCTCCCAATCACAAGTCTATGCCGACTGATCCGAATCAAACCCTGTGTACGTAATGGGTGCAGTCAATGGTATGCTGTCCTTCATTGTAAGATGGTTCGAGTACATAAGTAAAGCCATCTTCCGGCTGTTGTAGAGCCTTGCTGAGAGAGCATTTGGGGCACTCTGTACAGATTTGATCTCCTTTGTAAGGAATGACCTCCTTACCACAGACACTGGTGATGGTAACATGAGGATAGAGTGAATAAACTGAGTGTTTAATCTGTAGAGCTGTGAGAGATGAAGAAATGGTGATGCTGAAACACGAGGAGTGGCAGCGATCTCTTATTTCCAAAACAGACATTGGCAGGGAGAGAAATTCCATACTTTAACCAGGATTGATTGGTTTGATTTATTGTCACGTGTATCTCAGTACAGGGAAACACTTTATTTATGAGCAGTGGAGGCAGATCATAGGAAGCATGGCCAGACAGATCATAGGGTGGAAATAGACTTGGACAGAGTAAGGCATACAGGTTACACTGCACAGGACATGCACTAGACAAGATCAACATGAACAAGATCACCATTATTTGAACTTAGAGAGTCCATTCATCAGTCTAACGTGACTTTTCTAATAGTTTATATGCCTAAATTAACTATCCCCATGTTATTGTGCAGTCGGCGAGTGAACCCTGTACTGAACGTCAGGTTGCTCACAATCCCCAACAGCAGCTACAATACCTTCCGTCTGAAACAGATAGCCATTCCCACCAGCTTCCGCCCTACATAGAAAACACCAGGCTGTCTTCGTGGAGATGGAAGATGCCTTCTTGAGACTTCACACAAGATATATGGCTTCCCTCCTCACCGCGAGTAAACCACGTTAAAGTCCCACATGTGTATCATAAGCAACAGAGCCTGGAACAGTCTGTCTGTGCAGCCTCTGGCTCACTTGTTCATCATGTTAGAGCATCAATTAGGAGACACTTAAGACTGCCGATGCTGGAGATCAGAGTAGAGGATCAATTGCTGGAAAAGCACTGCGGGTCAGGCAGCATCCGAGGACCAGGATAATCGACGTTTCGGGCATAAGACATTCATCAGGAATCAGCAATAAAATCCTCATTCTGCCCCCGTGTAAGTGCATTGAGGTGGGAATGGCCTCCCGCTGTTCCTGTGTAAGTGACTCAAGGGAGTGATTGGCTTCGACCTCGTCCGATTGAACAGGGCCAAGGGCCTGACTGGTTACCCCTGGTTCCGGGTTGACAGCTCGTTGTACTGACCAGTATGACAATGCTGCAGCTTTAAGAGGTTATTTTGTCCTGGTTTCTTTTAAGAGAGTGATTGATCGATCGTTACCAAGCTGGCTAGTTAAGACCACTTGAGTAACAGCTAGGGAGGCCTTGTGTTTATTTTAATGCAGCCTGAATGGGTGTGGCCAGCTCTCACAGATTAGAATCTCTGGGTTTTGGTTTCTCGGTAACATCAGAAACTATTGGGGTCTCCACGGATTTGGAAGCTTCAGTGAATGGTTCCTGGTTGCTACCCTCTCTGAAATTTCTCTTGATTCTGTTTTTAATTCCTGGATTGGAGAAATTAAGTAGATGGTGTTTTGCTTCACACCGAGTAGTTTGACCAGTCACATTGCATCTGGAACAGACACTTTACATTTCCTTTAAAATAAGAAAACATTAGAGTCAAGGCTACCACCTTCAAATATTTTCGAGGGCCTCTGGTGTGGCCCATCAAACTAGACTCCTTCTCTTCCTGAGTAATAGGCTGGAGGCACTGAATGGGCTATCCCTGTTCTTCTCCAATAATATCAATGGGCTGAATGACTTCCTCATATTCCTGTGAAATTAGCGTGAGGAGCTGAATGAACTCTTATTTTATTGTGGCTATGCGCAGTGTCAGGCAGTGCTTTTACGTGAATGTTACGGACCCTTTAACAGCACAAGCCTCAATGGAGTCCGGGTCTTGAGGCACATGGACACAGACCAGTTCAGGAGATGATGGGGGACAAGAAGTTCTGAACATTGTGGAATCTTCAGTGACCATCCCCACTTCTGGTCTTTTCGTGTGGAGGGTGAGGGTGGGAGACATTGATGAAGCAGCTGAAGCTGTTTTTGAAGTGGAAGCTACCCTGAGGATCTCCCACAGAGGTGACCCAGGACTGAGATGATGAACATCTTCCTTTGTGCCATGTTTGACTCCAAATACTGGAGAGTTTACTCTGATTCCCATTAAGTCCAGTTTTGTTCAGCTCCTTGATGTCAACAGAAGGCAACCACTGCCTTGATATCAGGGCCAGTCATTTTTACCTGAACCCTTGTGTCAACCTCTTTTATTCATATCAATAGGCCATGGCATCGGCGCAGCCAGTGTTTTCTTCAAACAGGTAGTATTGAATGTCAGGATATCTGTTCTCAAGAATGTTGGGGAGCTCGATGACTGAAAGTATTTGAAGAGGAGGTAGATGGATATTGACCTGTCAGAGAGTTGAGAGCTATGCAGAATTGGGTATGAAAGAGGATTTGAGACCAAGAGCAGATCTGTCATGATCTTAGTGAAGGGCAAGGCAGGCTTGGGGAGTGAACGGCATGCCCCTGTTTCTGATGTTCTCACTTTCTGTTATTGGAAATTTAGTGGGTGTTAATTTCATTAATGTTGTGTTATTGAATATTGAAGTCAGGAAGAACAGATGCTTTTGTGAGACATCTCTAGGTGAGGTATATGGGCTTTATTCACAGTGAATCTGGGTCTACAGAATGACCAACAAATGAAGCACAGGTTGCAGAGAGGGGAAGCTCTCTGATAAGAGATGAGGGGCCTCTTTCATACCCAGCCTGGGTTTTCCAATTACATTTCCCAAATCACTTCAAAGCGTGTGGGACAGTCTTGAGAGGCTAAATAGTCTCCTCTGCATCTGTGCACCAGGTTATAGGAGTAATTGTCCTCCAACTGCTCCTGTCTAGCAGGTTTGAGGGGCTGAATGAAATATAGAAACATGGGACTGACGAGCAGGAGTGGGTCATTAGACACTTTGAGCCTTCTCCACCAGGAACTCAGATTGTGGCTGATCAGGTTGTGGTCTCAGCCCCACTTTACTGTCTGCATCCCATTGTGCATGACTCAGTTCTCTGTAAAATATTTAACGAGTGCAGCTTTCAATCAATGTGGAAATAGAGGCACGATAAACTTCCAGTGAAGAGAATTCCCACTTGAAAGGTCCTTTCAGAATTATTCGTCATCCCTCTTATAGAATCAGAGCATCATGCAGAACGGAAACAGACCCGTTAGTCCAATTTGTTCACTCCGATCAGATATCAAATCTGATTTAGTCCCATTTGCCAGCATTTGGCCAATATCCCTCCTCTTTCAGATACTTTTTAAATGTGCGATTGTAACCGCCTTCAGCACTTCCTCTGAAAGCACTTTCTGTACACACACCACTCTCTGTGTGAAACATTTATCTTCAGGTCCATTCTAAATCATTCGCCCTCCCGCCTTCAGCCTATGCCCTCTTGGTCTGGACTCCCCTATCCTGTGAAGCAGAGCGAGGCTGTCAGAATATCCATGCCCCTGCTGTTTTATAAACCTCTATAATGTCATCCCTTAACCTCTGACACTCCAGGGGGAAAACGCCTCAACCGAATTAACCTCTCCCTAAAGCTCAAACTACCAGTCCTGGAACATCTGTGTGTAAGACATTTCTGCAGAAAACCAAGTTGTACACAGTATTCTGAAAGTGGCCTCACCAACATCCTGTACAGACACAACATACCACCACAACTCCTATACTCAATGCTCTGACTGATTAAGGCAAATGTGCCAAATGTGTTCTGCCCCACTCTGTCTACCTGCGACTCCACTTTCAAGGAACAATGCAACTGCAGCCCTATGTCCCTTTGTTTCACAACACGCCCCAGGACCTGACCTTTAAGTGTATAATTCCTGCCATGATTTCCCTTCCGAAACTGCAAAACCTCGTATTTATCTAAATTAAACTTCATCTGTCACTCCTTGCTCCTTTGTCCAATCTAATTGTTCTCTGAGATAATCTGCTACACCACCTTTCTGATGTCATCTGTAAACTTACTAACAATGGCCCTAATATTCACATCGAAATCCTTTACATAAATGATGAAATGCAGTGAACTCAGTACTGATTCTTACAGCACACTGCTGCTCACAAACATCCAGTCCGAAAAATATCCCTCTTCCTTCAAGCCAATTGTGACTAGCTTCTCCTGTATCCCATGTGACTGAAACTTACTAATCTGTCTACCAATTAGAATGAAATGCTGTCTATGAAGAGAGGCTGAGAAGGTTAGGTATATTTTCACGAGAAAAAAAGGGACTTGATTGAGGTTTACAAAATCATGAAGGGTATAGATTGGGTGGATAGAGACAAACGTTTTCCCAGGATGAAGGATTCAATAACGAGAAGTCCTGCTTTCAAAGTGAGAGGTGGAATGTTTAAGGGGGATACACGTGGTAAATACTTCGCACAGAGGGTGGTGGGGGAGTGGAACGCGTTGCTAGCAGAGGTGGTAGAGGCAGGCACGGCAGATTCTTTTAAGATGTGTCTGGACAGATACATGAGAAGGTGGGGAGCAGAGGGATACAGATGTTTAGGAATTGACCGACAGATTTAGACAGTACATTTGGAGATCGGCTCAGGCTTGGAGGGCGAAGGGCCTGTTCCTGGGCTGTAAATTTTCTTTGTTCTTTGTTCTTTAAATGAACACCTTACTGAAGTCCACATCGACAATGTCTACCAAACTACCTTCATCAATCTTCTTTGTGACGTCTTCATAAAACTCAACTAAATTAATGAGACATGATTTCCCATGCAGAAAGCCACGTTGTCTACCCCGATCAGCCCTTGCCTTCCCAAATGTATGTAAATCGTGTTCCTCAGAATTCCCTCCAACAACTTACCCACCACTGGCATCAGGCTCACCGGTGTATCGTTCCCCGGCTTTTTGGGTCACTGTTTCCTTTTCTCGTCCCACTCCTCCACTGCTCACAACACATGTTAAATGTAACCAGGTCGGTGATGTGGCCGATGATATTGGTCTTAGACTGGGTCAGGGTCAGTTTTAGGAACAAGTCAGGCTAGTTTCTTTAATCTGCTCAAAAAGAAAATCACTGCAATTTTAACTTGAGAGAACTTTGCTCAGATATTATTGTAACTCATGTCAAAAGGAAAAATTGCGAGATTGTCCAAAACGTTATTCTGCTTCTGAAGATATTGTACTCACACAGCTGCTAGCAATGGGGTTTCATTCTGGCAGAGTTGGATTTGGCTGAATTCCCTTTGCTTTAGGCAGTGAGGAGATTCCAATGAAATCTGGTCAGGGATCACCCAAAGGGTAGCACGGTGGTTAGCACTGCTGACCCACAGCACCAGAGACTTGGCTTCGATTCCAGCCTTGGGTCACAGTCTGTGTGGAGTTTGCACATTCTCCACTTTTCTGTGTGAGCTTCTAATGGGTGATCTCATTTCCTCCCAAAGCTCAAACTGTGTAGGTTCGGTGAAGTGGTCATGCTAAATTGTCTGTAGTGTTCAGGGATTTCTAGGTTAGGCGCATTCGTCAGGGGTAAATATAGGGAAATGGGTTGGGAAGGTGCGAATGGACTTGTTGGGCTAAAGGGTCTGCTCCCACACTGTGCAGGGATTCTATAAAAATAAGAATAGTAACAATGACTGTAGAGATTTTTTTAGCTCGCACACATTGCTGTGATGAGGAACAATGAAGGAGAGAGAGTGCAATAGGTCGTTCCTTCTCGGACAGATTACATTTTCTCCCTCTCTGAGTTGAATCACACAGTAATGTCATCCTCTCCCAAACTGGACCATGAGCGCTCTCCTTGTACATTGTCCAAACTATGTCTCCATCACATTCCCTGCTCTATGTAGGTGCATCATTGCTGCTGTCATACACAGAACCATACCCTTAGCAGAAAATGATGTCGGTCAATTTGAAATATGTTTGCATAGCCCTGCGTCATTAAAACATAAAATGTTTTATTTATTCAGAATACCTGTGTTAAAATGAATGCATTTTTTTAAAGAAATACAGAAATTGCTGCAAAAGCTCGGCAGGTCTGTCAGCATCCAGATACCTTTTACATGCTGTAGTTGTACCAGCCTCCACCACTTCCTCTGGCAGCTCATTCCATCCGCACACCACCCTCTGTGTGAAAAGGTGCCCTTTAGGCCTCAACAAAACCTTTCCCCCCTCAGTTTCAACCAATGCCCTCTAGTTTTGGGCGCCCCTAACCAGGGGAAAAACCCTGACTACTCACCCTATCCATAACCGTTCTGATTTTATAAACCTTTACTGCTGCGAAATGTAACTCCAATCAACACGAATAGCTGTACTTTCAGTCATCCCGGGCCTAAATTCTGAAATGCAATAGTGACACCTCTTCCTCCTCCATCAATTCACAATTTTAAATCCATTGTAATCAGTTTGTTTAGATATATCACGAGGTGCATCTGTAAGCTTTACACTTAGACCTTTGTGCCCGGAGGTGGGAAACTAGCATCACTGGGCAATACCCATAAAGCTGTAACAGTATTATCTTGTGTGTTTGTTCATCAGGCTGTTCTGACACGCTGTGACCTATCTCTGCAACAGGCAGAACTTGAATCCAGGCCTTATAGTCCAGAGCTAGGAACACTACCACACAAGGTCAGGAATTGGAATCAAATCCAAAGGTCTGGCTCAGAGGCAGGGACACGACCCACTACACTATCATACCCAAATTTTAAGTCATATTTTAGTGCCCACTTTAGCTCGGCGTGGATTTATTATAATCAGGTTACCATTACTGAACTACACAAAACACTTTGCATTGTTAAACAAATGCAAGATATTTGTCTCAACTGTAGGATGTTGAGTGTATGTGCTGTGCTATCGAACTTAACTATGATCATCTTTATTTGCTATTATCTGTCGTCTGCAATATTAGGGAAAGAAATCTTGCAGGCACACTCTGCCCAATGAAGGGTCTCAAATAGTTACTTATTACTGAACACCAGAGACGAAGGAAGAGCTAAATTTCTGGTCCCAACACACCGATCACTCTTACCCACCACTAACGAGCGACTGCCCTCTTCCTAAAACAATGAATTGACACCAGGCCACTGTTTACTATCCAGCCTCTCCTCCTCCCTGACTGTGTCTGCAATCTGTCCCTCCTCCTCCTAACCATACAAGGCAAACCAAGCTCAGGGTCTTTATGAAAATCAAGGCCGGAGTGTGCAGGCCTCCTGGAGAGAGATGGGAATTTTAAAATTGAAGGGGTAGGGTGAGGTGGCAGTAATATCACACAATGGGCTGAGGGGTGGCAGATGGAGTTTAGTTTGGATTAATGCGAGGTATTGGATTTAGTAAATCAAACAAGAGTAGGATCTATACAATTAAAAGTAGGGACTTTGGCAGAGTTGTAGGACAGAGACCTAGGCCGTCAGTTATAATTCTTTGTAATTTGAATCTCATACAGATAGTGTGGTTAAGAAGGTGTTTAACACACTTGTCTTCATAGGTCAGACCTTTGAATATCGGAATTGGGATGTCATGTTGAGGTTGTACAGGATATTGGTGAGACCTCTTCTGGAATACTGTGTCCAGTCTGGTCATCCTGTCCGCTCATTCCAAAGGCACAAAAGGGAGATGGCATCAGGGCCACAGCTTCTAAGTTGTGCTGGGGGGAAACGGAGCTGCTGGTGGGTTTAAAGTGAGAATTGCCCTTCACTGAACATTGCTCCTTACTCGGTCGGTGGGACGTGGATGTTTCAGAATCTCCACACGAGGTGTCCCTCTCCTCTCCGGCTCGTACCAGAGTCCTCCCCGCATGGCGGGGGAGGGGGTGAGGGATATCGTGCACTCCACCACCCAGCTTGGCCTTTTCTGTCCTTTTCTTCTGGAATGGAAGAAGGGGAGGGAGGGAGGGAGTGGGTGGCCCTACTGTTAGTGCCGGTGTAGGTGGGGGACGGGGTCATGCTGAGGGGTCCGGAGGGAGTCAGTCCACAGTGTTGTATCCAGGCAGTGTTATTAGTGTAGGGGGGTAAAGTCGAGGGAGAGAGGGAGGGAGGGGGAGGGAGAGAGAGAGAGAGACAGAGAGAGAGAGAGACAGAGCAGAGATAGAGACAGAAGGTGCTGCATGCAACGGTGAGAGTGGTGGAGCAGGAACCTAGTTCGGGGGTTGGTGCTATAACAGATATAAGTGAGTGTGAGGGAACAGAGAGAATACAGTGACCCTTATCCTGACAGAGTGGGGAAAGTTATTGATGCTTGTCATGTATTGCTGGACATTTCCTTTGACCGCACATTTCCTCACCCACTGAGCTGGGTGGTGAGCTCAGACCATGCTCGGTGGGGCTGGTGGTGTGGCCCTCTCTGGGAAGAGAATGGTCCCCCTCTGTACTAGCCCATCCACCAGGACCTCCGTGCCCCTGTCGACAAACTGTGGTGTAATTGCCTCTTATCTGCCATGCTCGCGGTAAACTGTGCAGGCCAGCTCCTAACGGCGAAAGCTCAACCGTGTGCCCATTGGCCTTTTAAAGATGGCACCAGTGCCAGGGATCACTGAATATCCAGGGCATCCGGGCGATGTTGAGTACCTCCAACCATGATGGGTGGGAGAATCGGCCTGGTATTGAATGACAGGGACACCATGGCGTAGGCTGGTTAGTTAATGAGGTGAGTACGATAAGATAGCACGAGGAAACTAGCTCAGCCTCGTACAGACAATCCCTCTGTCACAATAACTGAAAATGTCACTGAGATAAATAATTGCTAGATTCAGCCCAGTGAATCATAGATTCTGTTGAAACTAATTCCAGTTACAAAGACGCAGAACAAATACTCACCTGACTTCACACCAATATCCCTGTTTCCCATCTTTCCTGGGAAGACTGCCTCAAGTTCCAGGACGTTATCGAAATGTCTACATTTTAGCATTCTGCAATGTAGGAACACATCCTTCCATGACACTGTCTGTCAGTCTCCCCACTCTCTGTCTATTTCCTAAACCCTTCCCATGTGGTGATATTTAAACTGACTCCCCCGCCATCTCTCTCTGGCAGTGATGTTCACACCCACAGCTCCCCCTTGTCAGGGAACAATGGAGATATGGAGCTATAAATGGATAGGAGCTGCACATCCTGTCACTTCCAGCATGGGCTGCAAGTTTCCCCGGACTGCACAGGGATCTAACACAGTGTTACTGAGTAATGCACTTGGGTGGGGTACACAGTCCGACATGCTGGGAGAGTAACTGTTCCTGCTTTATAGATCAATGCACTGGGGCGTTGTACACAGTCCTACATGCTGGGAGGGTAACTGCTTCTGGTTTACAGATCAATGCACTGGGGAGGTGTACACAGTCCTACCTGCTAGGAGGGTAACTGGTCCTGGTTTTCAGATTAATTCACGCGTGATCACTGCACAGGTCGCTGTGCTGGTCAGACTATCTGTTTGAGGTTTATAGATAATGTAATGACGTGGTTTGTGTAGCTCCTTATGCTGGATAGATATTTGTTTCGGGTTCACACATTAGTGCGCTGCTGTGGTCTGCACAGCTCCCCGTGCTGGACAGATATCTAGTCCGGGTTTACAGATCAATGGACAGCTGTAACCTGTACTTCGCACCACGCTGGACAGATATATGGTCTGGGTTTATACATCAATGCCCTGATCTGATCTGCGCAGTGTTCCACTTTGGACAGATTGCTGGATTATATTGACCGGTGTAATGGATGAATCTGGACAGATTGTTGGGTTGTACTGAGCAGGACACGGTGAACAGATATCTCCTCTGGGGTGATGGTGTCTGGGCTGGTTCTGTGAGGTGGATTGAGAATGTGGTATATCTAACCATTTCAGCTGGTCTGGCAATGCCTTCAGCTCCCATTCATGTGATTGGACTCTCCGTCTCTGACCCCATTAATGTTACAGTGTGCCCAGGCACAGTACATCATGTTGGTGAGGTGGGTAGGGGGGAAAGGTGATGGACAGGTCAAGGGGTCCCCAGAACGTTCTGTCCCCGACATTCTATAACTGCCATTCCCCGGAACTTTCTGTCTTGGACATTCTATAACTGACATTCCCCGGAATGTTCTGTCTCCAACATTCTAAAGCTGCCATTGCCCGGAAAGTTCTGTCCCCGACATTCTATAACTGCCATTCCCCGGAACGTTCTGTCCCCGACATTCTATAACTGCCATTCCCCGGAACGTTCTGTCCCCGACATTCTATAACTGACATTCCCCGGAACGTTCTGTCCCCGACATTCTATAACTGACATTCCCAGAACATTCTGTCCCCAACGTTCTATAACTGACATTCGACGGAACGTTCTGTCCCTGACATTGTTTGAGAACAGCCGGACGTCAGTGAATTGAACAAACGATAAGATCCCGAGGGACGAGATCCCGTTCCAGGGAGAAGGCGACACTGTTCCGGAGGCCCCTCAGCCAGTTAAAGGGGTGAATACATTTTCCCTGCGTTTACATTTCTCATGACACAGGATCGACCACAATTTAGACCAAAATACAGAAATTCCCAAACTCCGTTTGTCTTCAGGAAACTGGGAGAGAATCCTTCAGGACAGCAACGTTTCCTCCCTCCGTATTAGGAGCTGGGAAGGAGTGACCTGTGTCTTCTCTCGAGTGAGCGAGTGTGTGGGAATGTTCTAGAAACCATCTGTCCTTATGGATGTGTATCTGTGTGTTTGGGGAGGGACGGTTTCTTGTGGTTTATGTCACATTTTTGTCAGTAATTCCGACCTTCCCATTTGTTATTCCAGCTCCAATTATTTTAATAAATCCCTGAATACAGGGACACATTTGAAAATCTCACTGGGTCCCCAATCAAACGGGTCCCTTTGCCTCCAGGCTGATGGATAATGGGTTTGTTTTCCTTCCTCACAGTTAACATAGTGACCATCTCCGTCCTGCTTTATAAAGATTGTGGATTGTATCCATGTGTCAGACGTTACCTGGGGGCCATGGCAGCGGCGGATCTCCTGGTCATTATCCTCGACCTGATCCTGAGACACATTCTCATTGTTATCCGGAACAGTTTTACTTCCTGAAGGACTCCGTCCCTGTGTGTAATATTCACGCCGTCCTGCTTTATGCAGCCACTGACTGCTCTGTCTGGTTCACCGTCACTTTCACCTTTGATTGGTTTGTGGCCATTTGTTGCCAGAAGCTGAAAATTAAATATTGCAGTGAGAAAACGGCGCGTGGTTCTGGGAGCAGTGATTGTGCTGAGCTGCTAAAAGAACATTTTCTGGTATTTTATGCTCACGGCTCAGTATTGGCTGGATAACGTCCCCTGGTTTTGTGATGTAACAGACGCTGTTCTATTCTCCATTGTCTGGGTCACACTCGAGTTCCTCCACCACGTTCTAACCCCGTGTGTCCCATTTCTCCTGATTCTGCTGCTCAATGTTCTCACCGTCAGACACATTTTAGTGACCAGCAGAGCCCGCAGGAGACTCCGCGCTCACACCAATGGGGACGCTCAGTCTGACACAGAAATGAGAAACCGAAGAAAATCCATCATTTTACTGTTTGTGATCTCGGCCAATTTCATCATGTTATGGTCAACATTAATGCTGTATTCTATATTGACCCGGATGTATGATTTTGGGGGTAAATCTGTGTATCTCAATGACTTTGTGCAGGAATTGGGCTTCATGCTGCAGCTCCTCAGTTGCTGCACAAATACCACGATTTATGCTGTGACCCAGACAGCAGCTGAAGAATGTGCTGATATATCCGTTCACCCAAATCTATCAATCAATTAAATTCCCTCATTAATCAATCCATCCGGGATTTTCTCATTTCAGCGATGGAGCAGCCTGTCGCAATGGTAACAGACTGAGGGTAGCACTGGTTTGTCCATCCTTATCCCACAGTGGGGTTACAGGGAAACATTTCAATGATTCTCCCAACTCAGGGGCCGGTGAGAAAAGGCACCATCCTACTGACTGTATCCATCACTTTCATTTGTAACCAATAAAAATGTTGATTAAAGCGTACCGAGCAGCAGAGTGAATGATGTTGTTGTGTGTCTTTGTGTTGGAGAAGCTGAGCTGGAGAGAGACAGACTCAGCCCCAAGTCTTCGTCCTCAGGGAAGGCGAGGGGACAGGGCCCTGAGCTCAGGAGCTGGGTTTAACTCCCTTTGTCCTTACATTCCCTTCTGGGTCCCCCCCCTTCAACTTGGCACTCAGCAGAATTCACCTTGCTCCCTTTTTCACTCTCCCTCCATATATCCGTCCCACTCTCATATTGTGCTGCTATTTCTCTCTCCTTCTCCTATTTACACACTCAATTCCACTGTCCTTGCCTTCCCCAATCTCATTCACTCTCTCTCCATCTTGCGATCATAACCTCCCAATGTGACTATCTTCCTCGAATCCTTCGGTGCTTGGGAAAAAGAAGAGGGTTGTCGATCTTCAGGCCGATATTAGGGAACAGAGATTGGGACGGCACGTCAGGCCATTGCCAGGGCAACTGTATGGAGCTTGGGCCAAACGCCATTGCTCGGGGACATAGTGGGTGTGAGAACATGAGCCGTTACTAGGGGGTAACAGGTGAAGTGGCACCGTAGGCTGTGGCTGAGACTGGCACAACAGGATATCACAAACAGAACACTTTGTGTGGGACATACTGTCTGTTGCTCAGGGAATAGAATTGGGATGGGGTCAAAGGCCATTGAGAGGGGATCAACTGGGCAGGTGTTCATAGGCAGGAGGGTGAAAGTGAGGACTGCATCACCATCAGCCTTCCTGAAGAAGGGCTTATGCCCAAAACGTCGATTCTCCTGCTCCTCGGATGCTCCCTAGCCTGCTGAGTTTTTCCAGCACCACATTTTTCAACTCTTCACAGGCAGGAGCTCAGTTTAAGTTGTGTGAGGAGTGTGATGGTGGGAGACTGCGTGGGCGTGTGGTGCTGGGGGAGTGTGCGAGGGAGTGAGCGTGATGGTGGGGGAATGTGTTTGCGGAGAGAGTGTGACTGTGCGGGAGAGTGTGGGGAAGTGAGAGTGACGATGGGGTTATGTGCAGGGGAGTGAACGGGACAATGGGAATGTGTGGGGGAGTGCACGGGGTCGGACAATCAGG
>NW_025214783.1:6049-7590 GCF_004010195.1 Chiloscyllium plagiosum | reverse complement strand
GGGGCGACAGAGAGGGGGCGACAGAGAGAGGTGAGGGTCAGGCTGGATCTGGTGTGTGTGGACGGCAGTGAGGGTCAGGCTGGGGCGGTGTGTGGGCGGCGGTCAATGTCAGGTTGGGGGCGGTGTGTGGACGGCGGTGAATATCAGGCTGGGGGCGGTATGTGAATAGCAGTGAGGGTCAGGCTGGAGGCGGTGTTGGACGGCGGTGAGGGTCAGGCTGGGACGATGTGTGGAAGGTGGTAAAGGTAAGGCTTTTTCATAAATGTTGTTGTGCGTTGGAATTGATATGAATTATATTCCAGATCACAACAACTCGCTGCATCAGGACATCTGCCCCCTTGATACCTTTTGCTCAATTCAATGGCCCCTGATAACATCAGCGAAAACACATTTGCCTTGTTTGTCAGAGAGAGTAGTTACATTTCACTTAAACCCTTCCTCAATGTCATTAAGAAGTGATTAATCAAAGAAACGAAATGTTTTTACAGTTCAACCAAATAAAATAAAATTTTGTACAAAGTTAGAAAGATAGAATAAACTGGAGTGTATATCTCCATCCTATTTCCCTTCAGTGTTGTTTGGATATGTTTGGATTGCGAACAGGGACTGCAGTTTAGAAATAATTTAATGTACAGCAGAAAGGAATCTTCTTTAAATTTCACTGGGATTTCAGTGAAGATTCTGTAGTCTGCTCTGACCCCACTAGAGGGCAGACTATTGTAAACTCCCCATGGAGCAGTCAGGTGTGTCTATGTCTGTGTGTGTATTCCCAGGGTGGGCTGAGTGGGTGGTTTGGGGGGGCACAGACACAGAAACAGACTGGGTCAGCCCTTGTCTAACCCATTGACCTTCTGTTTCCTCCCAGACCCCGCTGTAATCTCACGAAGATTTTTGTTGGTGTGTTCCATCCCTGGGGGAGTGTGTTCCACGTAATAGGGCTGGGAGCTGACTGGATCAGCTGGGATTTGGGAGGAGATGGGGTTTAAGTGACAGACCTGGGGCTACTTAAACCAAGCTCAGGAATCCATCATTCCTTTTGCCATGTAGCGTTCACAGGGGTGAGTATTGGGGAGTTAATGTCTCTATGTCTCTCAGTGTGAGTGTGAGAGTGAGTGAGAAAATGTGTGAGTTGTGTTTGAATCTCAATCCCAGTGTTGACACTTTAAGCAGCCTCAGTCTCTGATGGGACACCGAGAGAGACGTTGGGGTGATGCAGCCGAGAGCAGCTGGGATGGTGAGTATGGGGCTCCTTACCCTCTCCATGTCTCCCCTTGCCTCACTTTTCTCTCGACCTCACTTGCCCCCTTCCCTCTCTGTCTGTGTGCCTCTCCATCCACCTTTCTCTCTGTCTTGTGTTCTCTCCTTCTAACTCACTTTCTTTGTCTCTCTCTGCCTTTCTTCCATTTTTCTCTCTCTGTCCCTTTTCTCTCTCTCTCTGTCGCTTTTCTCTCTCTGCCGTTCTTCCATTTTCTTTCTCTCTGTCCCTTTTCTCTCTCTCTCTTTGTCCCCTCTCTCTCTCTCTCTCTTTTTCCCTCTCTCTC
>NW_025214783.1:0-2943 GCF_004010195.1 Chiloscyllium plagiosum | reverse complement strand
TCTGTTCCCCCTCTTACTCTCTCCATCTCCGAGATGTCTCTGTTCCTCCCCTCTCTCCCTCTATCTCTTAAATCTCTTCCTCTGTGTTCGCCCCTCTCGCTGTCTAATATTAAGGTACTAATTCGCTCCTCATGGAGTCCTCCCGCCCAGATCCTGGGGGTGTAACCAGTTTGTGTCACAATCCCAAGGCCCTGGTTCCTTTAACCCCAGGCTTCAAATCCATTTTAAACCAATGAACCTTCCACTGGGACATTCAGCGCTCTCTTTCATTACTTCCTCTCTCTCTCTCTCTTCCTCATCTCTCCCGCCCCCTTCACACCCCCATTCTCCCTCCACCTCTCTCTCTGTCCTTGGAGCTTGAGTGAGAGAGGGAGACAGTGACATCTGTGAGATCAGACTGCGCAGCAGCTGCTGCTCCTTCTTTTCCTCCCTTTGTCTCCCCCAGTCCAGACCAGAACACGCCCCCTTGTGGTAAAAATCCCAGAGACAGCTTGAACCCCACCATTCTTTGCCCCGTGTGTGTGTGTAAATGAACGACAAGGAGACAGGACAGTTTCTGATTATTCTCTCTCTGTGTCTGATGATTCCTCGCGGCAGAAGTGATTTAATTCTCTCTGACTCTGCATCGTCCCGAGTTTCAGCTCCTGGATCCAACCTCCTCCTCACCCCCAGGGTTAGGGGGAGCGGGGGATCGGGAAACACACTAAGAAATAAAATAAAATCAATTTGAAATAAAAAACAAAAGTGTCACCAAAAGAACAGCAAGGTACCACAGCTCTCTGCCTTACCCAATCTCCCACGTGACCCTGTGACACTGGTTCAGTTTAATTATTGCAGAATGAATGAATTGCTGACCATCACAGTGACATTGAAATGCACCGACATCACCGCAGAGCAGTTGACCAGAGGCTAGAAACATTAATAAACACGCACGCACAGCAAGATACCACAAGCAGTAATCTAACCACACACCCATCGTGGGTGATGCTGGTTAAAGGATGATGTATTGTGTCAAATCCCAAGGCCCCAGTTATCTTAGCCCCAGGCTTCAAACCTGTTCAAAAACGACAAGGCCGCAATCCGACTGGACGCGGTTAACCAGAGGTCCCGGTACAAGCCAGCTCCCTCCCCAGAGAGAGGAGATTAAACCTCGGGGTAATACACAGACAAACCTCACCTGGGCCCAATAGGCTGCAGCCTGTCGAACAGCCCTCAGGACTGCGTTCCCCCTCTCGAGAAAGCTCTTGTTTGAAGGTTTCCTGCTCCCAAACACACACTTTTCAAATCCTCAGGTGGCCAGGAAGGTCCTTATGGGAGGCAAGAGACAGCATTAGTGGGAAGGCTGAGCAGGAAAATCTTTCACAGGGAGATAGCACAGCAAGATCCCAGGTTTTCCCCGCTCAGTGAGACGGACAATTTCTCAGGAATATCCAAACACAAACATGTCGGGTGGAGTTGAGTTTTCATGTTGAAAAGTTTTTTTTTTGAAATGACGGGTTAGCTGAGTAAAACCACTCATTGCCCGTAACGATGGCATTAGGGCAATTGACGCACAGCAAGTGCCAGTGCTGCAGAAGCTCGATAATCTGATTGTTTTCATTTCCAGTTTAATTATTTCCTGTCACCCCAGAATCAAAAATTGCAGCTATTTCACAATCTCACACTGTCCCCCTCTCTCTCCTGTTTCTCTTGCTGTCACCATTTTCCATTTCTTTCTCTTACACTCTTTCTCTCCGTGTCCAATTCGATCAGCCTGCCCTCTCTATGACCCACTTTCCTCTGATAGTGTGACAATTCTTTCCGGAGGGTGAGATATTTTGGGTTACAGTTCCCTCCTGAGGGAGTCCCGTCTCCCAGATCCTTGGGGTTTCACCTGTTTGTGTCACCAATGCCCCGGTTATTTTAAGCATCCAAGGAACAGGAGAATCGACGTTTCCGGCATAAGCCCTTCTTCAGGAATTCTGAAGAAGGGCTTATGCCCAAAACGTCGATTCTCCTGTTCCTTGGATGCTGCCTGACCTGCTGCGCTTTTCCAGCTACACATTTGCAGCTCTGATCTCCAGCATCTGCAGTCCTCACTTTCTCCCCGGTTACTTTAATCCCAGGTTTCAAACCCGTTTTAAAACCGACAAGGCCGTGATCTGACAGGACCCAGTTAACCAGAGGCCCCGACAAACCAGGCTCCCACACCCACCCCACCCCCAGATGAGATGAAACCTCGGTGGAATAAACAGACCCCCACTCACCTGGGCCCCACGGACTGCAGCCTGGCCAACAGACCTCAGGCGTGTGCTCCCCGCCTCTGGAGGTTGTTCTTGTCCAAGGCTTTCCTGGCCCCCAGGCATTTTGGATCTTCACTTTCCTGCTTTCCCAACAAACATTCCTCGGGATAAAAGAGAGAAGAGATGAGTTGGTGGGGAGCCAGGGGTGCGAGAGCAGTGTGATGCAAAATTACACAGCAAGATCCCAGTATAAACACAATCCCACCACTCCCGTCCCCCATCCCCAATGCATTTCATAACCTCACAGCAACATCAAAATACAAACAAATCATAAGAAAGCAATTAATCAGCGGCTGTAAACAGTATTAAACACACACACACACTGTCACAACCAGACAGGGAGGGCTGCTCACTCTCCATACAGAGAGAGAACAGGGTTTGAGAATGAATCTGACCAATTCCTTGCGCACATTTATTCTGGGTGAGGGGTTAGTGGAGCCCACCCCTGCCCTCCCTGACATGTTGCATCGTCTGTCAGTCTGCTCCCTGGGGAGGGCTCTGTCTGATTGACATGTTAATTTCCAGGACAGGAGACTTGTGGGATCTTGCTTCCCACTGAGATGTTAATTCTGGGGCAACAAAGTGTCATCTTTCCCAGTTGCTACAACACTTTTTTATTGAAGCGTTTTTAGTTGTGTCAGTGCAGTTTGAAAATATTAAA
>NW_025214782.1:32974-50777 GCF_004010195.1 Chiloscyllium plagiosum | reverse complement strand
AACCATCACGGCCCGACATACCTCCCTCTGTACCAAACCATCACGTCCAGACATACCTCCCACTATACAGGAACGTCATAGCCCAACAGAACTCCCACTGTACAGTAACCATCACGGCCCGACATACCTCGCTCTGTACAGTAACCATCACATCCAGACATACCTCCCACTGTACACTAACCGTCAAAATCCAACATACCTCCCACTGTACCGTCTCCATTACACCGCGACACACCACCCACGGTACAGTAAACATCACAAACCGACATACCTCCCACTGTACAGTAAACACCACGGCCTGACATACCTCCCACTTGACAGTAACCATCACGGCCTGACTTACCTCCTACTGTACAGAAACCATCACGCCCCGACTCACCTCCCACTGTACAGGAACCGTCACGGCCCGACATCCCTTACATTGTACAGTAAGCATCACGGCCCGACATACCTCCCAATGTACAGTAACTGTCACAGCCCAACATACCTCCCACTGTACAGTAACCATCACGGCCCGACTTACCTCCTACTGTACAGAAACCATCACGCCCCGACTCACCTCCCACTGTACAGTAACCGTCACGGCCCGACATCCCTTACATTGTACAGTAACCATCACGGCCTGATATGCCTCCCTCTGTACAGTAACAATCACGACCCAACATACCTCCCACTGTACAGTAACTGTCACCGCCTGACATTCCTCCCAGTGTACAGTAACTGTCACGACCCAACATACTACCACTGTACAGTAACCATCACGGCCTGACATACCTCCCACTGTACAGTTACTGACACGACCGAACATACCTCCCCATGTACAGTAACCATCACCGCCTGACATTCCTCCCAGTGTACAGTAACTGTCACGACCCAATATACCTCCCACTGTACAGTAACCATCACGGTCTGACATAACTACCACTGTACAGTAACTGTCGCGCCCCAACATACCTCCCACTGCACAGTAACCATCACGGCCCGATATGCCTCCCTCTGTACAGTAACAATCACGACCCAACATACCTCCCACTGTACAGTAACTGTCACGGCCCGACATACCTCCCACTGTACAGTTACTGACACGACCGAACATACCTCCCCCTGTACAGTAAACATCACCGCCTGACATTCCTCCCAGTGTACAGTAACTGTCACGACCCAACATACTACCACTGTACAGGAACCATCACGGCCTGACATAATTCCCACTGTACAGTAACTGTCACGTCCCAATTTACCTCCCACGGTACAGTCATCAGAACGGCCTGACATAACTACCACTGTACAGTAACTGTCGCGCCCCAACATACCTCCCTCTGTACAGTAACCATCACGGCCCGACATACCTCCCACTGTACAGTTACTGTCACGGTCCTACATATCTCCCACTGTACAGTAACCATCACAGCCAGATATGCCTCCCTCTGTACATTAACCATCACGGCCCGGCATATCTCCCTGTGTACAGTAACTGTCACGGATTGACATTCCTGCCACTGTACAGCAGCTGTCACGGCACGACATACCTCCCACTGTAGAGTAATCCTCACTTCCCGACATACCTCCCACTGTACAGTGAGCATCACGTCCTGACATACCTCTCACTGTATAGTAATTATCGCAGCCTAACATACCTACAACTGTACATTTACCGTCACGACACGACATACCTCCCACTGTACAGTTACCATCACGGCCCGATATATCCCCCATCGTAGAGTAACCGTCACAGCCCGACATACCTCCCACTGTACAGGAACGTCATAGCCCAACATACCTCCCACTGTACAGTAACCATCACGGCCCGACATACCTCCCACTATACAGTAACCGTCACAGCCCAACATCCCTTCCACTGTACAGTAACCAACACGGCCTGACATACCTCCCACGGTACAGTATTCATCACAGCCCGACATACCTCCCACTGTACACTAAGCATCACGGCTCGACATACCTCCCAAAGTACAGAAACCATCACACCCGACACACCTGCCACTGTACAGTAACTATCACGGCCCGACATCCCTCCCACTGTACAGTAAACATCACGGCCCGACATACCTCCCACTGTATAGTAACCTTCACGGCCCAACATACCTCCCAATGTACCGTAACCATCACGGCCAGACATACCTCCCACTGTACAGTAACCATCACGGGCCGCCATACCTCCCACTGTACAGTAACCATCACGGCCCGACATACCTCCCTCTGTACAGTAACCATCACGTCCAGACATACCTCCCACTGCAGAGTAACTGTCACGGCTCAACATACATACCACTGTAGAGTAACCATGACGTCCCGACATACCTCCCACTGTACACTAACCGTCAAAGCCCAACATACCTCCCACTGTACAGTAACTATCACGGCCCGACTTACCTCCCACTGTACCCATTGCACCCCGACATACCTCCCAAGGTACAGTAACCATCACAAACCGATATCCCTCCCACTGTACAGTAAGCATCACGGCCCGACATACCTCCCACTGTACAGTAATCATCACTGCCCGACATACCTCCCACTGTACAGTAATCATGACTCCCGACATACCTCTCACTGTACAGTGAGCATCACGTCCTGACATACCTCTCACTGTATAGTCATTATCGCAGCCTAACATACCTACCACTGTACATTTACCGTCACGACACGACATACCTCCCACTGTACAGTAATTGTCACAGCCCAACATACCTCCCACTGTACAGTAACCATCACGGCCCGATACATCGGAGAGTAACCGTCACAGCCCGACATACCTCCCACTATACAGGAACGTCATAGCCCAACGGACCTCCCACTGTACAGTAACCATCACGGCCCGACATACCTCCCTCTGTACAGTCACCATCACGTCCAGACATACCTCCCACTGCAGAGTAACTGTCACGGCCGAAAATACATACCACTGTAGAGTAGCCATCACGTCCCGACATACCTCCCACTGTACACTAACCGTCAAAGTCCAACATACCTCCCACTGTACCGTCTCCATTACACCGCGACATACCACCCACGGTACAGTAAACATCACAAACCGACATACCTCCCACTGTACAGTAAACACCACGGCCTGACATACCTCCCACTTGACAGGAACCATCACGGCCTGACTTACCTCCTACTGTACAGAAACCATCACGCCCCGACTCACCTCCCACTGTACAGTAACCGTCACGGCCCGACATCCCTTACATTGTACAGTAAGCATCACGGCCCGACATACCTCCCAATGTACAGTAACTGTCACAGCCCAACATACCTCCCACTGTACAGTAACCATCACGGCCCGACCTACCTCCTACTGTACAGAAACCATCACGCCCCGACTCACCTCCCACTGTACAGTAACCGTCACGGCCCGACATGCCTTACATTGTACAGTAACCATCACGGCCTGATATGCCTCCATCTGTACAGTAACAATCACGACCCAACATACCTCCCACTGTACAGTAACTGTCACCGCCTGACATTCCTCCCAGTGTACAGTAACTGTCACGACCCAACATACTACCACTGTACAGTAACCATCACGGCCTGACATAATTCCCACTGCACAGTAACTGTCACGACCCAATATACCTCCCACTGTACAGTAACCATCACGGAATGACATAACTACCACTGTACAGTAACTGTCGCGCCCCAACATACCTCCCACTGTACAGTAACCATCACGGCCCGATATGCCTCCCTCTGTACAGTAACCATCACGGCCCGACATACCTCCCACGGTACAGTAACTGTCACGGTCCTACATACCTCCCACTGTACAGTAACCATCACAGCCCGATATGCCTGCCTCTGTACATTAACCATCACGGCCCGGCATATCTCCCTATGTACAGTAACTGTCACGGATTGACATGCCTGCCACTGTACAGTAGCTGTCACGGCACGACATACCTCCCACTGTACAGTAATCCCCACTTCCCGACATACTTTCCACTGTACAGTGAGCATCACGTCCTGACATACCTCTCACTGTATAGTAATTATCGCAGCCTAACATACCTACCACTGTACATTTACCGTCACGACACGACATACCTCCCACTGTACAGTAATTGTCACAGCCCAACATACCTCCCACTGTACAGTAACCATCACGGTCCGATATATCCCCCATCGTAGAGTAACCGTCATAGGCCGACATACCTCCCACTGTACAGGAACGTCATAGCCCAACATACCTCCCACTGTACAGTAACCATCACGGCCCGACATACCTCCCACTTTACAGTAACCGTCACAGCCCAACATACATTCCACTGTACAGTAACCAACACGGCCCGACATACCTCCCACAGTACAGTAATCATCACAGCCCGACATACCTCCCACTGTACACTAAGCATCACGGCCCGACATACCTCCCAAAGCATAGAAACCATCACACCCCGACACACCTCCCACTGTACAGTAACTATCACGGCCCGACATCCCTCCCACTGTAGAGTAACCATCACGGCCCGACATACCTCCCACTGTATAGTAACCATCTCGGCCCGACATATCTCCCAATGTACAGTAACCATCACGGCCCGACATCCCTCCCACTGTACAGTAACCATCACGGGCCGCCCTACCTCCCACTGTACAGTAACCATCACGGCCCGACATACCTCCCTCTGTACAGTAACCATCACGTCTAGACATACCTCCCACTGCAGAGTAACTGTCACGGCTCAACATACATACCACTGTAGAGTAACCATCACGTCCCGACATACCTCCCACTGTACACCAACCGTCAAAGCCCAACATACCTCCCACTGTACAGTAACCATCACGGCCCGACATACCTCCCACTGTACAGTTTCCATTGCACCCCGACATACCTTCCACGGTTCAGTAACCATCACAAACCGTCATCCCTCCCACTGTACAGTAAGCATCACGGCCCGACATACCTCCCACTGTACAGTAACCATCACTGCCCGACATACCTCCCACTGTACAGTAATCATGACTTCCCGACATACCTCCCACTGTACAGTGAGCATCACCTACTGACATACCTCTCACTGTATAGTCATTGTCGCAGCCCAACATACCTCCCACTGTACAGTACCCATCACGGCCCGATATATCCCCCATCGGAGAGTAACCGTCACAGCCCGACATACCTCCCACTGTACAGGAACGTCATAGCCCAACATACCTCCCACTGTACAGTAACCATCACGGCCCGACATACCTCCCACTGTATAGTAACCGTCACAGCCCAACATACCTCCCACTGTACAGTAACAAACACGGCCCGACATACCTCTCACGGTACAGTAATCATCACAGCCCGACATACCTCCCACTGTACAGTCAGCATCACGGCCTGACATACTTCCCACTCTACAGTAGCCATCACGGCCCGACATACCTCCCAAAGTACAGAAACCATCACACCCCGACACACTTCCCACTGTACAGTAACTATCACGGACCGACATCCCTCCCACTGTACAGTAAGCATCACGGCCCGACATACCTCCGACTGTACAGTAACCATCACGGCCCGACATACCTCCCAATGTACAGTAACCATCACGGCCCGACATAGCTCCCTCTGTACAGTAACCATTACGTCCAGACATACCTCCCACTGCAGCGTAACTGTCACGGCCCAACATACATACCACTGTAGAGTAACCATCACGTCCAGACATACCTCCCATTGTACACTAACCGTCAAATCCCAACATACCTCCCACTGTACAGTAACCATCACCGCCCAACATGCGTCCCTCTGTACAGTAACCATCACATCCAGACATACCTCCCACTGCAGAGTAACTGTCACGGCCCAACATACATACCACTGTAGAGTAACCATCACGTCCCGACATACCTCCCACTGTATACTAACCGTCAAAGCCCAACATACCTCCCACTGTACCGTCTCCATTACACCGCGACATACCTCCTTCGGTGCAGGAAACATCACAAACGGACATACCTCCAACTGTACAGTAAACATCACGGCCTGACATACCTCCCACTTGACAGTAACCATCACGGCCCGACTTACCTCCGACTGTACAGAAACCATCACGCCCCGACTCACCTCCCACTGTACAGTAACCGTCACGGCCCGACATCCCTTACATTGTACAGTAAGCATCACGGCCCGACATACCTCCCAATGTACAGTAACAATCACGGCCCGACATACCTCCCACTGTACAGTAACCATCACGGCCCGACATACTTCCAACTGTACAGTAACCATCACGGCTCGACATACCTCCCATTGTACAGTAACTGTCACGGCCGAACATACCTCACACTGTACAATAAACTTCACGGCTCGACTTACCTCCGAATGTAGAGTAACTGTCACTGCCCAACATACCTTCCATTGTACAGTAACCATCACGGCCCGACATACCTCCCACAGTACAGGAACCATCACGGCTCGAAATACCTCCCACTGTGCAGTAACTGTCAAGGCCCAACATACCTCGCACTGAACAGTAACCATCACGGCCCGACATACCTCCCTCTGTACAGTAACCATCACGTCCAGACATAGCTTCCACTGTAGAGTAACCATCACGGCTCAACATAACTCCCACTGTACAGTAACCATCATGGCCCGATATACCCCCCATCGTGCAGTAACCGTCACAGCCCGACATACCTCCCACTGTAGAGTAACATCACAGCCCAACATACCTCCCACTGTACAGTAGCTATCACGGCCCGACATACCTCCCTCTGTACAGTAACCATCACGTCCACACATATCTCCCACTGTAGAGTAATCATCAAGGCTCAACATGCCTCCCACTGTACAGTAACCATCACGGCCCGATAGACGCCCCATCGTACAGTAACTCTCACAGCTCGACATACCTCCCACTGTACAGTAACATCACAGCCCAACATACCTCCCACTGTACAGGAACCATCATGGCCCGACATACTTCCCACTGTACAGTAACCGTCACAGCCCAACATACCTCCCACTGTACAGTAACCATCACGGCCCGACTTACCTCCTACTGTACAGAAACCATCACGCCCCGACTCACCTCCCATTGTACAGTAACCGTCACGGCCCGACATCCCTTACAATGTACAGTAAGCATCACGGCCCGACATACCTCCCAATGTACAGTAACCATCACGGCCCGACATGCCTCCTACTGTACAGTAACCATCACGGCCCGACATACTTCCCACTGTACAGTAACCGTCACGGCCTGATATGCCTCCCTCTGTACAGTAACAATCACGACCCAACATACCTCCCAATGTACAGTAACTGTCACGGCCCGACATACCTCCCACTGTACAGTAACTGTCACGACCCAACATACCTCCCACTGTGCAGTAACCATCACGGCCTGACATACCTCCCACTGTACAGTTACTGACACGACCGAACATACCTCCCCCTGTACAGTAACCATCACGGCCTGACATTCCTCCCAGTGTACAGTAACTGTCACGACCGAACATACTACCACTGTACAGTAACCATCACGGCCTGACATAATTCACACTGTACAGTAACTGTCGCGCCCCAACATACCTCCCACTGTACAGTAACCATCACGGCCCGATATGCCTCCCTCTGTACAGTAACCATCACGGCCCGACATACCTCCCACTTTACAGTAACCGTCACAGCCCAACATACCTTCCACTGTACAGTAACCAACACGGCCCGACATACCTCCCACGGTACAGTAATCATCACAGCCCGACATACCTCCCACTGTACAGTAAGCATCACGGCCCGACATACCTCCCACTGTATAGTAACCATCACGGCCCGACATCCCTCCCACTGTACAGTAACCATCACGGGCCGCCATACCTCCCTCTGTACAGTAACCATCACGTCCTGACATACCTCCCACTGCAGAGTAACTGTCACGGCCCAACATACATCCCACTGTAGAGTAACCATCACGTCCCGACATACCTCCCACTGTACACTAACCGTCAAAGCCCAACATACCTCCCACTGTACAGTAACCATCACGACCCGACATACCTCCCACTGTACAGTTTCCATTGCAACCGTCAAAGCCCAACAGACCTCCCACGGTACAGTAACCATCACAAACCGACATCCCTCCCACTGTACAGTAAGCATCACGGCCCGACATACCTCCCACTGTACAGTAACCATCACTGCCCGACATACCTCCCACTGTACAGTAATCATCACTTCCCGACATACCTCCCACTGTACAGTGAGCATCACGTACTGACAAACCTCTCACTGTATAGTCATTGTCGCAGCCTAACATACCTACCACTGTACATTTACCGTCACGACACGACATACCTCCCACGGTACAGTAATCATCACAGCCCGACATACCTCCCACTGTACAGTAAGCATCATGGCCTGACATACTTCCCACTCTACAGTAGCCATCACGGTCCGACATACCTCCCAAAGTACAGAAACCATCACACCCCGACACACCTCCCACTGTACAGTAACTATCACGGATCGACATACCTCCCACTGTACAGTAACCATCACGGCCCGACATACCTCCCAATGTACAGTAACCATCACGGGCCGCCATACCTCCCACTGTACAGTAACCATCACGGCCCGACATACGTCCCTCTGTACAGTCACCATCACGTCCAGACATACCTCCCACTGCAGACTAACTGTCACGGCCCAACATACATATCACTGTAGAGTAACCATCACGTCCCGACATACCTCCCACTGTACACTAACCGTCAAAGCCCAACATACCTCCCACTGTACAGTAACCATCACGGCCCGACATACCTCCCTCTGTACAGTAACCATCACATCCAGACATACTTCCCACTGCAGAGTAACTGTCCCGGACCAACATACATACCACTGTAGAGTACCATCACGTCCCGACATACCTCCCACTGTACACTAACCGTCAAAGCCCAACATACCTCCCACTGTACAGTAACCATCACGGCTCGACATTCCTCCCACTGTGCAGTAACTGTCACAGCCCAACATACCTCACACTGAACAGCAACAATCACGGCCCGACATACCTCCCACTTTGCAGTAAAAATCACGTCCAGACATACCACCCAACGTCCAGTAACCGTCGCAGCCCGATATACCTCCCAGTGTACAGTAACGTTTCAAACCCACATACCTCCCAGAGTACAGTAACCATCACGGCCCGACATTCCTCCCACTGTACTGTTTCCATCACACCCCGACATACCTCCCATGGTATAGTAACCATCACAAACCGACATAACTACCACTGTAAAGTGAACATCACGGCCTGACATACTTCCCACTGTACAGAAACCGACACGGCCCGACATCCCTCCCACTGAAAATTAAGCATCACGGCCCGACATACCTCCCACTGTACAGTAACCATCACTGACCGACATACCACCCACTGTACAGTAACCGTCAAAGCCCAACATACCTCCCACTGTACAGTAACCATCACGTCTCGACATACCTCCTACTGTACAGTTTCCATTACACCCCGACATACCTCCCACGGTACAGTAACCATCACAAAACGACACACCTCCCACGGTACAGTAACCATCACAAAACGACATACCTCCCAATGTACAGTAACCATCACGGCCCTACATACATCCCACTGTCGAGTAACCATCACGGCCCGACATACCTCCCACTGTACACTAACCGTCAAAGCCCAACATACCTCCCACTGTACAGTAACCATCACGTCTCGACATACCTCCCACTGTACAGTTTCCATTACACCCCGACATACCTCCCACGGTACAGTAACCATCACAAAACGACATACCTCCCACTGTACAGTAAACATCACGGCCTCACACACCTCCCACTATAGAGTAACCGTCACGGCCCGACATACCTCCCACTGTACACTAACCGTCAAAGCCCAACATACCTCCCACTGTACAGTAACCAACACGGCCCGACATACCTCCCACGGTACAGTAATCATCACAGCCCGACATACCTCCCAATGTACAGTAACCATCACGACCCGACATACGTCCCACTGTACAGTAACCATCACGGCCCGACATACCTCCCACTGTACAGTAACCATCACGGCTCGACATACCTCCCACTGTACAGTTACTGTCACGGCCCAACATACATCCCACTGTAGAGTAACCATCACGGCCCGACATATCTCCCACTATACACTAACCGTCAAAGCCCAACGTACCTCCCACTGTACAGTTTCCATTACACCCCGACATACCTCTCACGGTACAGTAACCATCACAAATCTACATACCTCCCACTGTACAGTAACCATCACGGCCCGACATACCTCCCACTGTACCGTCTCCATTACACCCCGACATAACTCCCACTGTACAGTAAACATCACGGCCTGACATACCTCCCACTGCACAGTAACCATCACGGCCCGACTTACCTCCTACTGTACAGAAACCATCACGCCCCGACTCACCTCCCACTGTACAGTAACCATCACGGCCCGACATCCCTTACATTGTACAGTAAGCATCACGGCCCGACATACCTCCCAATGTACAGTAACCATCACCGCCCGACATACCTCCCACTGTACAGTAACCATCACGGCCCGACATACTTCCAACTGTGCAGTAACCATCACGGCTCGACATACCTCCCACTGTACAGTAACTGTCACGGCCCAACATACCTCACACTGTAAAATAAACTTCACGGCTCGACTTACCTCCGAATGTAGAGTAACTGTCACGGTCCAACATACCTTCCACTGAACAGTAACCATCACCGCCCGACATACCTCCCTCTGTACAGTAACCATCACGTCCAGACATACCTCCCACTGTAGAGTAACCATCACGGCTCAACATAACTCCCACTGTACAGTAACCACCATGGCCCGATATACACCCCATCGTACAGTAACCGTCACAGCCCGACATACCTCCCACTGTAGAGTAACATCACAGACCCACATTCCTCCCACTGTACAGTAACTATCACGGCCCGTCATACCTCCCTCTGTACAGTAACCATCACGTCCACACATATCTCCCACTGTAGAGTAATCATCGAGGCTCAACATACCTCCCCCTGTACAGTAACCATCACGGCCCGATAGACGCCCCATCGTACAGTAACTGTCACAGCCCGACATACCTCCCACTGAACAGTAACATCACAGCCCAAAAGACCTCCACTGTACAGGAACCATCACGGCCCGACATACCTCCCACTGTACAGTAACCGTCACAGCCCAACATACCTCCCACTGTACAGTAACCATCACGGCCCGACGTACCGCCTACTGTACAGAAACCATCACGCCCCGACTCACCTCCCACTGTACAGTAACCATCACGGCCCGACATACTTCCCACTGTACAGTAAGCATCACGGCTCGACATACCTCCCACTGTACAGTAACTGTCAGGCCCAACATACCTCACACTGTGCAATAAACGTCACGGCTCGACTTACCTCCCACTGTACAGTAACTGTCGCGACCCAACATACCTCCCACTTTACAGTAACCATCACGGCCTGACATACCTCCCACTGTACAGTAACCATCACGGCTCGACATACCTCCCACTGTGCAGTAACTGTCACGGCCCAACATAACTCGCACTGAACAGGACCCATCACGGCCCGACATACCTCCCTCTGTACAGTAACCATCACGTCCAGACATACCTCCCACTGTAGAGTAACCATCACTGCTCAACATAACTCCCACTGTACAGTAACCATCATGGCCCGATATACCCCCCATCGTACAGTAACCGTCACAGCCCGACATACCTCCCACTGTAGAGTAACATCACAGTCCAACATACCTCCCACTGTACAGGAACTATCAAGCCCCGACTTACCTCCCTCTGTACAGTAACCATCACGTCCACACATATCTCCCACTGTAGAGTAATCATCAAGGCTCAACATACCTCCCACTGTACAGTAACCATCACGGCCCGATAGACGGCCCATCGTACAGTAACTGTCACAGCCCGACATACCTCCCACTGTACAGTAACATCACAGCCCAACATACCTCCCACTGTACAGGAACCATCACGGCCCGACATACCTCCCACTGTACAGTAACCGTCACAGCCCAACATACCTCCCACTGTACAGTAACCATCACGGCCCGACATGCCTCCCACTGTACAGTAACCATCACGGCCCGACATACTTCCCACTGTACAGTAAGCATCACGGCTCGACATACCTCCCACTGTACAGTAACTGTCACGGCCCAACATACCTCACACTGTGCAATAAACGTCACGGCTCGACATACCTCCCACTGTACAGTAACCATCACGGCTCGACATAACTCCCACTGTACAGTAACTGTCACGGCCCAACATACCTTCCACTGTACAGTAACCATCACAGCCCGACATACCTCCCTCTGTACAGTAACCATCACGTCCAGACCTACCTCCCACTGTAGAGTAACCATCACGGCTCAACATAACTCCCACTGTACAGTAACCATCATGGCCCGATATACCCCCCATCGTACAGTAACCGTCACAGCCCGACATACCTCCCAATCTAGAGTAACGTCACAGCCCAACATACCTCCCACTGTACAGTACCTATCACGGCCCGACATACGTCCCTCTGTACAGTAACCATCACGTCCACACATATCTCCCAAAGTAGATTAACCATCACGGCTCAACATACCTCCCACTGTACAGTAACCATCATGGCCCGATAGACGCCCCATCGTACAGTAACTGTCACAGCCCGACATACCTCCCACTGTACAGTAACGTCACAGCCCAACATACCTCCCACTGTACAGGAACCATCACGGCCCGACATACCTCCCACTGTACAGTAACAGTCACAGCCCATCATACCTCCCACTGTACAGTAACCATCATGGCCTGACATACCTCCCACGGTACAGTAACCATCACAGCCCGACATACCTTCCTCTGCACAGTAACCATCATGGCCTGATATACCTGAAACTGTACAGTAACCATCACGGCTCGACATACTTCCCACTGAACAGTAACTGTCATGGCCCAACATACCTCACACTGTACAGTAACCATCACGGCCTGAAATACCTCCTACTGTACATTGACTGTCACGATCCAAGATACCTCCCACTGTACAGTAACCATCACGGCCCGACATACCTCCCACTGTACAGTAACCAACACGACCCAAGATACCTCCCACTGTACATTAACCATCACACCCAGACATATCTCCCACGGTACAGTAACCATCACGGCCCGACATACATCCCACATACAGTAACCATCACGGCCCGACATATCCCTCACTGTACAGTAACCATCATGGCCCGACATACCTCCCACTGTACAGCAACTATCACGGCCCGACATACCTCCCACTGTGCAGTAACCAACAAGGCCCGATATGCCTCCCTCTGTACAGTAACCATCACGGACCGACATACCTCCCAATGTCCTGTAACCATCACAGCCCAACACACCTCCCAATGTACAGTAACCATCACGGCCAGACATACCTCCCACTGTACAGTAACTGTCAGAGCCCGACATACCTCCCACTGTACAGTAACCATCACGGCCCGACATACATCCCACTGTACAGAATCCATCACGCAACGACACACCTCCCACTGTACAGAAACCGATACGGCCCGACATCCCTCCGACTGTACAGTAAACATCACGGCCCGACATACCTCCCACTGTACAGTAACCATCACGGCCCGACATACATCCCACTGTACAGTAACCATCATGGCCCGACATATCTCCCACTGTACACTAACCGTCAAAGCCCAACATACCTCCCACTGTACAGTAACCATCACGACCCGACATACCTCCCAATGTACAGTTTCCGTTACACCCCGACATACCTCCCACGGTACAGTAATCATCACAAACCGACATACCTCCCACTGTACAGTAAACGTCACGGCTTAACATACCTCCCACTGTACAGTAACCATCACACCCCTGTTACAACTCCCACTGTACTGAAACTGCCACGGCCCGACATCCCTCACAATGTACAGTAAGCATCACGGCCCGACATACCTCCCACTGTACAGTAACCAACATGGCCCGACATACCTCCCACTGTACAGTAACCATCACGGCCCGACATACCTCCCACTGTACAGAAGCCATCACGGCTCGACATACCTCCCACTGCACAGTAACCATCACAGCCCGACATGCCTCCCACTGTACAGTAACCATCAAGGCCCGACATACCTCCCACTGTACAATAACCATCACCGCCAGACATACCTCCCACTGTACAGTAACTGTCACTGCCAGACATACCTCCCACTGTACTGTAACTATCACGGCTCGACATACCTCCCACTGTCCAGTTACCATCACAAACCGACATAACGCCCACTGTACAGGAACTATCACGGCCAGATATTCCTCCCACTGTACAGTAACCGTCACGGCCCGACATACCTCCCAATGTACAGTAACCATCACAGCTCGACATACCTCCCACTGTACAGTAACCATCACGGCCCGACATACCTCCCACTGTACATATCCGTCACAGCCCGACAAATCTCGCACTGTACAGTAACCATCACGTCCAAATATATCTCCCAATGTACAGTAACTATCACGGCCCGACAAACCTCCGAATGAATAATAACCATCACGGCCCAACCTACCTCCCACTGTACAGTAACCGTCTCGGCCCGACATACGTTCCACTGTTCAGTAAAAATCACGGCCCGACATACCTCCCACTGTGCAGTAACTCTCACGACCCAACATACCTCCCACCGTACAGTTACCATCACGGCCTGACATACCTCCCACTGGAGACTAACCATCCCTGCCCGACATACTCCCCTCTCTGTAGTAATCATCTCGGACCGACAGACCTCCCACTGTACAGAAACCGTCACGGCCCGACATCCCTCCAACTGCACAGTAAGCATCACGGCCCGACATATCTCCCACTGAACAGGAACCTTCATGGCCCGACATACCTCCCACTGTACAGTAACCATCACGGCTCGACATACCTGCCACTGTACTGTAACTTTCACGGCCCAACATACCTCACACTGTACAGTAAACATCATGACCAGATATACCTCCCACTGTACAGTTACTGTTACGGCCCAACATACCTCACACTGTACAGTAACTGTCATAGCCCGACATACCTCCCACTGTACAGTAAACATCACGGCCCGACATCTCACCCACTTTACTGTAACCATCACGGCCCGAAATACCTCCAACTGTACAGTAATCATCACGGCCCGACATGCCCTCTCACTGTACAGTATCCATCACGGCCCGACATACCTCTCACTGTAAAGTAACCATCACGGCCCAACTTACCTCAAAATGTACAGTAATCATCACGGCCCGACATAACTCGCACTTTACAGTAACCATCACACCCAGACATACCTCCCACTGTACAGTAACCATCATGGCCCGACATACCTCCCACTGTACAGTAAACATCACGGCACGACATAACTCCCACTGTGCAGGAACCATCACGGCTCGAAATACCTCCCACTGTACAGTAACCATCACACCCAGACATACCTCCCACTGTACAGTAACCATCATGGCCCGACATATCTCCCACTGTATAGTATCCATCACGGCCCGACATACCTCGCACTGTAAAGTAACCATCACGGCCCAACTTACCTCAAAATGTACAGGAATCATCACGGCCCAACATACCTCCCACTGTACAGTAACTGTCAGAGCCCGACATAAATCCCACTGTACAGTAACAATCACACCCAGACATCCCTCCCACTGTACAGTAAACATCACGGCCCGATATCTCACCCACTGTACTGTAATCATCACGGCCCGACATACCTCCCACTGTACAGTAACCATCACGGCCCGACATATCCCTCTCTGTACAGTAACCACCACGGCCCGTCATACATCCCACTGTACAGTAACCATCACGGCCAGACATACCTCCCACTGTCCACTAACCATCATGGCGCGATATGCCTCCCTCTGTACAGTAACCATCACGGCCCGGCATACCTCCCACTGCACAGTAACTGTCACGGCCAGACAAACCTCCCACTGCCCAGTAACTGCCTTGGCCAGACATACCTCCCTCTGTACAGTAACTATCACTGCCCGACATACCTCCAAATGTACAATAACCATCACGTCCCGACATACTTCCCACTGGACAGTAACGATCACGGACTGACATACCTCCCAATGTACAGAAACCATCACGTCCGACATCCCTCCCACTGTGCAGTAACCATCACGGCCCGACATCCTTCCACTGTACAATTACTATCACGGCCCGACATTCGTCCCAATGTACAGTAACCATCACGGCCCGACATACCTCCCAATGTACAGTAACCATCACGGCCCGATATACCTCCCACTGTACAGTAACCATCACGGGCCGCCATACCACCCACTGTACAGTTACCATCATGGCCCGACATACCTCCCTCTGTACAGTAACCACCACGTCCAGACATACCTCCCACTGCAGAGTAACTGTCACGGCCCAACATACATCCCACTGTAGAGTAACCATCACGGCCCGACATACCTCCCACTGTACACTAACCGTCAAAGCTCAACATACCTCCCACTGTACAGTAACCATCACGTCCCGACATACCTCCCACTGTACAGTTTCCATTCCACCCCGACATACCTCCCACTGTACAGTAACCATCACGGCCCGACATCCTTCCACTGTACAGTAACCATCACGGCCCGACATTCGTCCCAACGTACAGTAACCATCGCAGCCCTACATACCTGTCACAATACAGTAACAATCACGGCCGGACATACCTCCCACTGTACACTAACCATCACGGCCCGACATATCTCCCACTGTACAATAACCATCACGGCCCGACATACTCTGCACTGTACAGTAACCGTCATGGCCCAACATACCTCCCACTGTACAGTAACCATCACGGCCCGATATACCACCCACTGTACAGTAACCATCACGGCCCACAATACCTCCCACTGTACAGTAACTGTCACGACCCAACATACATCCCACTGTATAGTAACCATCACGGCCCGACATATCTCCCACTGTACACTAACTGTAAAAGCCCAACATACCTCCCACTGTACAGTAACAATCACGACCCGACATACCTCCCACTGTACAGTTTCCTTTACACCCCGACATACCTCCCACGGTACAGTAACCATCACGGCTTAACATACCTCCCACTGTACAGTAACCATCACACCCCTGTTACACCTCCCACTTTACTGAAACTGCCACGGCCCGACATCCCTCACAATGTACAGTAAGCATCACGGCCCGACATACCTCCCACTGTACAGTAACCAACACGGCCCGACATAACTCCCACTGTACAGCAAACATCACGGCACGACATACCTCCCACTGTACAGAAGCCATCACGGCTCAACATACCTCCCACTGCACAGTAACCATCACAGCCCGACATGCCTCCCACTGGACAGTAACCATCACGGCCCGACATACCTCCCAATGTACAGTAACCATCACAGCCCGACATGCCTCCCACTGAACAGTAACCATCACGGCCCGACATACCTCCCACTGTACAGTAACCATCACCGCCAGACATATCTCCCACTGTACAGTAACTGTCACTGCCAGACATACCTCCCACTGTACTGTAACTATCACGGCTCGACATACCTCCCACTGTCCAGTTACCATCACAAACCGACATAACGCCCACTGTACAGGAACTATCACGGCCAGATATTCCTCCCACTGTACAGTAACCGTCACGGCCCGACATACCTCCCAATGTACAGTAACCATCACAGC
>NW_025214782.1:0-32753 GCF_004010195.1 Chiloscyllium plagiosum | reverse complement strand
ACTGTACAGTAACCATCACGGCCAGACATACCTCCCACTGTACAGTAACTGTCAGAGCACGACATACCTCCCACTGTACAGTAAACATCACGGCCCGACATCTCACCCACTGTACAGTAGCCATCACGACCCGACATACCTCCCACTGTACAGTAACCATCAAGCCCCGACATATCTCCCACTGTACAGTAACCATCATGGCCAGACATACCTCCCACTGTACAGTAACCATCACGGCCAGACATACCTCCCACTTTACAGTAACCATCACAGCCTGGCATACCTCACACTGAACAGTAGCCATAATACCTCCCACTGTACAGTTACCACCACGGCCCGTCATACATCCAACTGTACAGTAACCATCACGGCCAGACATACCTCCCACTGTCCACTAACCATCACGGCGAGACATACCTCCCACTGTACAGTAACCATCACGGCCCGATATGCCTCCCACTGCACAGTAACAATCACTGCCCGACATACCTCCCACTGTTCAGTAACCATCACGGCCCGATATGCCTCCCTCTGTACAGTAACCATCACGGCCCGACATACCTCCCACTGCACAGTAACTATCACTGCCCGACATACCTCCCACTTTATAATAACCATCACGGCCCGACATACCTCCAACTGTACAGTAGCCATCACGGCCAGACATACCTCCCACTGTACAGTAACCATCACGGCCAGACATACCTCCCACTGTACAGTAACCATCACCGCCAGACATACCTCTCACTGTACAATAACCATCACGACCCGACATACCTCCCACTGTACAATAACCATCACAGCCCGACATACCTCCCACTTCACAGTAACTTTCACTGCCCGACATACCTCCCACTGTACAGTAACCATCCCGGCCAGACATACCTCCCAATGTACAGTAACTGTCAGAGCCCGACATACCTCCCACTGTACAGTAACCATCACCGCCCGACATACCTCCCACTGCTCAGTAACTATCACTGCCCGACATACCTCCCACTGTACAATAACCATCACGGCCCGACATACCTCTCACTGTAAAGTGACCATCATGGCCCAACTTACCTCCCAATGTACAGTAAAAAGCACGGCCCGACATACCTCCCACTGTACAGTAACCATCACACCCAGACATACCTCCCACTGTTCAGTAACCATCACGGCCAGACATACCTCCCAATGTACAGTAACTGTCAGAGCCCGACATACCTCCCACTGTACAGTAACCATCACACCCAGACATACCTCCCACTGTACAGTAAACATAACGGCCCGACATCACACCCACTGTACAGTAACCATCACGGCCCGACATACCACCCACTGTACAGTAAACATCACGGCCCGACATATCCCTCACTGTACAGTACACATCATGGCCAGACATACCTCCCACTGTACAGTAACCATCACGGCCCGACATACCTCCCACTGCACAGTAACTATCACTGCCCGACATACCTCCCACTGTACAATAACCATCACGGCCCGACATACCTCCCACTCTACAGTAACCATCGCGGCCCGACATACCTCCCACTGTTCTGTAACAGTCACGGTCCTACATACCTCCCACTTTACAGTAACCATCACGGCCCGACATACCTCCCACTGTACAGTAACTATCACAAACCGACATACCTCCCTCTGTACAGTAACCTTCACGTCCAGACATACCTCCCACTGTAGAGTAACCATCACGGCTCAACATAATTCCCACTGTACAGTAACCATCAAGGCCCGACATACCTCCCACTGCACAGTAACTATCACTGCCCGTCATTCCTCCCACTGTACAGTAACCACCACGGCCCGACATAGCTCCCACTGTACAGTAACCGTCACGTCCCGACATACCTTCTACTGTACAGTAACCACACGGCCTGACATAGCCCCCACTGTACAATGACCGTCACGGCCCGACATAACTCCTTCTGTACAGTCACCATCACGGCCCAGCATTGTTCCCACACTACAGTAACCATCAAGAGCAGCACGGCGGTTCAGTGGTTTGCACTGCTACCTCACAACACCAAGGTCCTGGGGTGACTGTCTGTTTGAAATTTGCACATTCACCCCTTGTCTGCGTGGGCTTCCTCCCACAGTCCAAAGATGTGCAGCTCAGTTGGATTGCCCATGCTAAATCTTCCATAGTGTTAGTTGATTTAGTCAGAGGGAAATGGGTCTGGGTGGGTTACTCTTCGGAGGGTTGCTGCGGACTGTTTGTGCCGAAGGTCCTGCTTCCACACTGCAGGGAATCTAATTTACTCTCCAAGGTTCCAGTCAGCAATATGATGGAATAATCGCTTGTCTGAATGAATGGAGCTCCATCAGTATCTAATATAGTCTTACGAGTGACAGGCAACTCCGTTGTGTATGGAAGGTCCTGTCTCACAAACTTGATTGAATTGTTGAGGAAGTGACAAAATTCATTGATGACGGCATAGGGTTGGAGGTTACCCGTTTGCACCTTAGCAAGACCTTTGATGTTGTTCTTTATGGCAGGCTCATACAGAAGGTGAAGTGAAATGGGATCAGTGGTCATTTAGTAAGATGGATAGAGAATTGCGTGGTCTTAGAAGACAGAGTAGTGTTGGAACAGAGTTTTTGTGACTGGAGATCTGTAAGTAGATTGGTGGAGTTGCAGATTGTGAGGATGAGTGCCAGAGAATACAGCAGGATGTAGGACTCCTGCAGACTTGGGCAGAGAAAATACAGATGTAACTTTATCTGGACAACTGTGACGTGATGCGTTTTAGAAGGTCTAATGCAGGAGAGAAGTATACAGTAGATGGAAAAACTACTGATTGCATCAACATCCAAAGGGTGTCCAGCTCCACATTCCCCTAAAAGTGGTAATACGGGTGGATAGGGTGATCAGGAAAACTGATGGCAAACTTGCAGACATGCATCAGAGCATACAATATGAACATTAGCAGGTCACATTGCAGCTGTAAGAAACTTAGTTCGGGCACGTTTGGAATATTGTGTACAGTACTGGTTGCCACACGAGCAGAACGATGTGGAAGTATTGGAGAGGTTGTGGAAAGATTTCCCAGCATGTTGCCTGGTTTTGAGGATATTAGCCAGAAGGAAAAATTGAACAAACATGGTTTGTGGGCAGCTGGGCATCAGTGGCTATGGGGCTACCTGATAGATATTTACAAAATTACCAGAAGCATAGATAGAAGGACAGTTAGAAGCTTTTTCCCAGAGTAGAAATATCAATTACTCAGGACTGTAGGTTTTAGGTAAAAGGGAGAAAGTTCAGGAGATATGATAAGCAAGTTTGTTTTTGCTGTTCCAGACAGAATGTGAAAGTGCCTGGAATACACCGATAGAGGGGAAGAAGCTAATATAGCAAGGTTTAAGAGACATATTGTCACAGAGAAGAGACAGTAACGAATAGAATGACATAGAATGGGCAGATGCAAAAACTTTCGTTTCAACTTTCGAAGGGTATCATGTGTCAGAGTGGGCTTGCTTGGCTGAAGGGCCTGTCCCTGTGCTGGACTGTTCTTTAAGTCAAGATTTGAGCGCAGCAGTGGCGAGATGCTCACTGAATGATTACTGATGATCAACAGCCACAATATTACTGATCTCTCCTCATCAACTTGCAGCTTCATATCCTCCCTCCCACTGCGGGGAAACTCAATATGGAGAATTGACATGAACGTTAGAGCTGGTAACTGGTGATTCCATCTCGCCCCTCGCTCCGACGGCTTTCAATTTTGGACACTAACGTCTTGGGGGACACTGCAGATATAAGTTGCATGTACTCCACACCCACCCATGCTGGCATCTGTCACATGCCAGCCTCACCATGCCATCCCAGCACATATCCGACCCACTGACAGTACCCTTGTGTACTTCAATGCTGCAGTTCAGGGTGCACTGACAACTCTCACAGCATTGCTGCTGCAAGGACACTGTACTCAGAGGGACACACCCAGCTCATGGACTGTCCCTCTCGGCTGCTCACTCCGTGTTTGTACACACTCAATGCTGCTGCAAGGACATTGTGCTCAGGGACACACACCCAGCTCATGGACTGTCCCTCTGGGCTGCTCACTCCATGTTTGTACACACTCACTTTTAGCTGACTTGAATACTCACGGAATTATTGCCTTGCCTTACCCTGCCCTCAGCAGTGTTACTCCTCAGCCAGAGCTACCAGGCTCACCCGTCTGCTGTATTGTCTTGGTGTTTAGCACAGACACAAAACCATGAAGCGTGATATCATTGTCCACAGTCAGTCACGGCGCCCAGCACAGTGAGTCAGGGGGAGTCTCAGATCCCCGTCCGGGAGCTCGGACACGGTCAGTCACGGTGCCCAGCACAATGAGTCAGGGGGAGTCTCAGATCCCTGTCCGGGAGCTTGGGCACGGTCAGCCACGGTGCCCAGCGCAGTGAGTCAGGGGGAATCTCAGATCTCAGTCCGGGAGCTTGGGCACGGTCAGTCAGCCTCTCATGGTTTGTCTCATGGTTGTAAGGGTCAGGATCCTTCCCCTGTGAGGGGGTGAGGAGCTGAATGTTGGGGAAACTCCTGTGCCTCTTGGCTCTTTCTCTCCTAATGTGGAATGGTTCCTTCTGGGATGTGAAAATTAGCAAGAGGAATTAAGGGAGATGGAAAGTGTTGGTACAGCTGTTAATGCTGGTACAGCTTGGGGAATGTTAGCGAGGTGTCCTGAGTGAGTGAATAGGCAGCACAGACACCAGGCAGAGTTGGGCAGAGGGACAGAGGTGAGGTTGCAGAGACTGAGAGAAGGTGCTGCATTCAGTAAGGGTGGGAGAACATGAGCCTTGGTGGGAGGTGGGAGAACATGAGAATCAGTGGGAGGTGGGTGCAGTAACAGAGAGAGAGTGTGGGTGAGGTCACAAAGTGCAGATGGTGGTATTTTCCCTGGTGGAGTGGGGAAGGTCACTGACCTCCTTTCTACACTGCTGGGCATTAACTCAAAAGACTGGCACCTCACTGACCCAGGGGTCACCCTCGGACCAAGCTTGTAGGGTCTGGTGTTGTGGCCTCCCCTGCAAGTCCTGGAGAAAGATAATGTCCCTCTCCTGCAACATGCCATCCACCTTATCCGCGGGGGCTTGGCCACAACGTGGGATCCTAATTTTACAACCTTCCCCTAAACCTCACCCACACCCCCACCATGTCCAGGGTAGTATTGGAGTGACAATCCAACAGTGTAATGACTTTTTAAAAATGGCATCTGTAACAGGGAATCTCGTGCATTCTGGGATATCCAGGCAGTGGGCAGTTTTTATGCCTATAACAAACCGCAAAATAATCATTGGGCTCGGATCAGATGAAAGAAGGGACATAGAGGCAGGGAAGGTAGTTAATGAGGCGGATTGAGGATGTTATCATGAGAACATTCACTGAGACTTGTGGAGAAAAACCCTCCATGAAACTGACAGAACTGAGATTGGCCAAAACAAAAAAAATCAGGCCCTTGTCTTGTGCAGATTTTGTAGTGCAAAATATTGTAAGTTATAAACTTAGAGAGGACCTATAAAAGAGATTCACATCCTTGAGGGTGACGAAAACACTGTTCCATACTATTAAAAGTAGCTGGGGAGTAAAATCACCAGCCATGCTTTCTCATTGTCCATCATTTTCCGTTCCTCACCAGGTAGAGGCAAAGTGTCAGAGACCTGCTGTAATTGTAGCTTTGTTTAGTATGAAGCAAGGGGCTGACTGAATACTAACAGATCAGAATCTGCGAGGCAGGAAGAATGGTCCGTTAGAAAATCCCAGGACGGTCAGCCTGAATTTCTGCAGGGAAGGCTATGTGTAATTAATCTGGCTGTTTGGTTTTCATTCAGAGACTCGTACAGTTGATGTGACTTATTTGGATTTGATGAGGATCACATAGCAGTTTGCTTAAAAATGGAAGCTATGATGTCCAGTTGACTGTAGCAAGCAACCTGGAGAAGTGTAAGTCAAGTTATTTAGGGATAGCAAACAATAGAAAGAAGACACAACAAATGAGCATACTGTCAGTGTGGACATATCCCTGAAGGTAGCTGGGCTCGTCAAAGCTCTAGATAAGGCAGCAGTTGGCACTGTTTCCTCTCTCAGTTCAAGTGCAGAATGTCAGAGCAGGAAACTTACACTTGAACTGTATAAGTAATTCGTTCAGTTACAGTGTGCTGCATGTAATTCTGGTCACTATATCATATGGCAGGATGGAATTAGAATGGAGAGTGTACAGAAGAATGTGAGGATTGCAGATGCTGGAAATTAGAGTCAAAGAGTGTGGTGTGGGAAAAGCACAGCAGGTCTGGTAGCATCAGAGTGCCAGGAGAATTGACGTTTCCAGCATGTTTCACTCTTGGAGATAGTACAGAAGAGGTTTGTTATCGTGGGAAAGTGAAAATGCAGTTATGAGGAAAGGTTGAAGTGGAGGATGCTGAGAGGAGATTTGATTAACCTGCACATGTTTCCAAGGGCCTGGATAGAGAGGGAGGGACTGTCTTGTTCTTATCGGAGAGCTCAGTTACCAGCAGCAAATAATTAATGTAATTGGATGAAATATTAGAGAAGTAGTGAGTAAAGTTGTTATTTAACCCAGAGTAAGGAAGGGATCGGGAGTGATGCATGGAAGTGGAGTAGAAGCAGAAACTCTTGAAAATTTTAAAAATATGCCTAGATCTGAACCTGAAGTACTACAGTTTTTGTGGAATCATAACAATGATTTTTTTTTTGAAACGATGAAGCTGGCTGGCACCTTTTCAGTAAGTGCAGACCATTTCGCAAGTAATCTCCTCTGTGTTGAAGAAATTTCTAATATTTAGACAATATAGAGAGAATCAATATAAAGGGATCAGGGAAAGGACAGAGAGGAGTCGTGTGTAAATTGATTAGCATCACAAAAATACTGATCTTTGCATTTATACACAATGCTACTTCACTGTGGTGGTCTTTTTCTCCTTCTTGTATAAATGCTGAAAGCCTTTGATTATTTGGTTCTCAGTCTTGGTCATACTGCAGTGATGTGTGTCTTTTTTCATTCTATTTCTCCTATTGCTTCATTTGCCTTGTTGAAAAAGCAGGAAGGAATTTGGGGATGACAGCAAGTGCCAGAAACCATGATGAATGTAAATTTGGGAAAGGTTTACAGTGATAGGAAGGTGTGCGAAGACAGCGGGATATTTTAGAGATATGGATTGTTCTAGGGGCTGAAGGACATTACAAGGACAAAGATAGATTTAGGTTTTGGTTGAAGTGAAAAGTGAGCTGGACCAGCCAGATCAATATTTTGTCTACTGTAATCTTACAAAGAGAAACTCTCCACGAAACCTGATGAAAATGATAACTGTGTCTGTCTGTATCAGAAAAAAGAATCCACCAGATCGGGGAGCTGGTGGGAGGGCTAGGTTGTGTTGTGAGAAGTGGTTAAGTTACACAAGGCCTACAGATAGAGCCCACACTGTGACAGGTGAACTGATCTGTCCTACCATAGAGATTCGGGTCAATGATGCAGACTGAATTCACACCAGATGAAACAAGTATTGTTCTCATAAAATACTTTTCAATTGTAACATTTCAGGAAGTGAGAACTTAATCTTATCTGAGGCTCTGTTGAGTTGACCCTGGTCAAGTATTCCTACCTGGGAATTGCTTTTTTTAAGCAGTCACTTCTGTTGTAACAATGTCAGTTCGGAATCACATGCAGATATGGATACAGAATAGGTAAGTACATTCAGAACTGAACCAGCCCAGTGCATTAGGTACTTATAGCTACTCGCATCCATTCTGGAAATGAATCCCACAATCAGATCAGTAAAATCCCATGCTTCCTGCCTTGCCTGAATATTGTCAGCTGCTTTCACCTATCCTGGAAGTGATCTCCCAAATATGATTTGGAAGATTACAGACTCTGCCCAGCCTTTTCGGGGTTAGCTGCTCACACCTATTTCAGTATGGAGTCCCACAGTTAGAACAGGCTGATCCCAAACTCAATAAGAGGCCCATACATTTGCAGTCTAACAGCATTTTTCCTCTTAAAATTATAGCCAAACAGGCAAACCACAGATTATTTTGTCTGTGCCTACAAATATCAGTCTCTGTAACATCCCTCATGTTCTGTCACCCATCCTACCTCTGTAAATCCCTACTTTCTACAAACAGTCATATATTTATGACATCCTCCAAACACAAAATCTACCCCAACTCCAGAAAAGCCATTCCCCCTCCTGGGGAAGGTCACAGATATACAGGCCGATCAAGTTTTTGAATGAGATCAGAGATAATAAGGACGTCATAGGTGAAGGGTTCGAGATAGAGAGCTTGCAGAAGACAAAGAAAACCTTGTATTGGCACTGCAGGAGATTAATAAGACGAGGTTCTCCTGAAAGGAATGTGACTTTTCTTGGAAGATTTCAGAGAGAGCATTGCAGTAGCGGGAGGAATTTCAGAGACAGTGATATTTGAAAGAGCTAATGAAGATTCGAGATAAATAAGAGTGTTCTTTTGATCTGGTGGAGATTAGAGAAATAAGGAGAGCTGGAGGTGTTTTCACAGATAGGTTGGGATTTAGAATGTTGAGGCTGCAGAGATAGGGAGCTGTGTAGGTGGTTACAGAATAGGGAGTGCTGTAGGGCCTAGAGGATTTTACACAACAGATTACAGATTGGAGCACGTCAGACAACAGGTAACATTGTAAGGACTTGAGGAAGTTTAAGAGATGGGCAGATTTGTAAGGGATGGAGAAAGGTGCACTGAATAATGAACAGTGTAATGGCTGGAGGAGGTTATGGAGATCATGAGATTTATCAGGGCGGGAGGCAATTAGTGACCCTGATGATTTTGAGAGCTGGAGGAAATTGTAAAGATTGGGAGTTTTCTATGTATCAGAGCAATTACAGACAAAGCTGTGAGGCCTTGAGAATTATTACATAGAGAGGGAGTATTTAGAGGAGATTGCAGAGAAAGGAGGTTTATAAAATGGCGTGTATGAGTTACAGAGATAAGGAGGGGTGCTTTGACTGATAGATATTTCTGAGGTAAAACGGATCGCACAGGATCAATGAGGTTATGAAGACACAGTATAATTAGAGTTGGAGAACTCTTGAGAATCGCACCAATCCACACAGAAATCGTAAGGCAAGAGGGTGTCATTTGACCCATGATGTTTACACCAGCTTTTCATCTGCGTTCATTACAGAGTAGTGATCTCGTGCTTTCTCCCATACCAATACACATTTCTCAAAGTTTGTGAGAAGATTGGTAGCTCAGGTGCTCGTTGTTGTGGTTCTATTCGCCGAGCTGGGAATTTGTGTTGCAGACGTTTCGTCCCCTGTTTAGGTGACATCCTCAGTGCTTGGGAGCCTCCTGTGAAGCGCTACTGTGATGTTTCCTACGGCACTTATACAGGTTTGTATCTGCCACTTCTGGTTGTCAGTTCCAGCTGTCCGCTGCAGTGGCCGGTATATTGGGTCCAGGTTGATGTGTTTGCTGATAGAATCTGTGGATGAGTGCTATGCCTCCAGGAATTCCCTGGCTGTTCTCTGTTTGGTTTGTCCTAGAATAGCAGTGTTGTCCCAGAGGAATTCATGTTGCTTGTCATCTGCGTTTGTGGCTACTAAGGAAAACTGGTCGTGTCGTTTCGTGGCTAGTTGGTGTTCATGGATGCGGATCGTTAGCTGTCTTCCTGTTTGTCCTATGTAGTGTTTTGTGTAGTCCTTGCATGGGATTTTGTACACTACATTGATTTTGCTCATGCTGGGTATCGGGTACTTCGTCCTGGTGAGTTGTCTGAGAGTGACTGTTGGTTTGTGTGCTGTTATGACTCCTCTTGATGCAACTTCTTTTGTGTGTGTTGGGGTGGCTGCTTTCGTAGTTCAGGACTTGGTCTGTGTGTGTGGCTTACCTGTATACCTTTGTGGTGAAGCCTCCGTTCGTTGTTCTGCCACACACGCAGATGACAAGCAACATGAGTTCGACTGTGACAATACTACGATTATAGGACAAGCCAAACAGAGAACAGCCAGGAAATTCCTAGAGGCGTGGCACTCATCCACAGATTCTATCAACAAACACATCGACCTGGACCCAATAAACCGGCCACTGCAGCGGACAGCTGGAACTGACAACCGGAAGCGGCAGAGACAAACCTGTATACATGCCGGAGGAAACATCACAGAAGCGCTTCACAGGAGGATCCCAAGCACTGAGGATGTCACCTAGACAGAGGACGAAACGTCTACAATATAAATTCCCAGCTCGGCGAACAGAAACACAACAATTACACATTTCATTTAGTCGCAATAATCATCTAATCCCCTCTTGAAAATTTCCATTGAACATCCATGTGCAACACATCCTAACTACTCGCCAAGTGAAAAGGTTCTTACTTCTATCATAGTTCTCCTGTTGTGCATAAACTGAAATCTGTGTCCTCTCGTTTTGTGAGTGGGCACAGTTTTATCCAATCTAATCTATTCAGTCTGCCTATGAGTTTGAAAAACTGCATCCGATCTCCTCTTAGCCACCTTCACTTCAGTGAGAACAGTTGCAACAGTCTGACTTCATAACTGGTCTTACTAATTCCTGGAAATATTCTTTTAGATCAGTTCTTCATCCTTTCCAATGTGTTTATATTCTTCCGATCATGTGACACAGTTGAAGCCGAATGTGTTTGGTGCAAGTTCAACATCACCTCTTTACTCTTGAACTGTCAGTATTTATAAAGACAGGAACACTGTATGCTTTGCCTATGTTTAATGTCCTTCAAACTTCAATGATCTTTACACATCCTGTGCTCCTATATCCTGCCTTTTTTATATTTTCTTTTAATGTTCTTGCTAGAAATTTGCATTGTCTCATGTTTCAATGTGCCAAACTTCATCAAACACTTCTCTACTGTTTCTATGAAGTTGGCAATGTAAGTTTAGAGTTCTACAACGTTTTCCTCACAGTTTACAATTTCTTTAAGTGCTGTGTCAACTGTAAACTTTGAATGGATCCCTGCACACCAGATGTACATCGTTCATACATTTCAAAATGAATGAGGTCACCAAAACTGAATCCTGCGGAACTTCACTGAAAATCTATCTCCAGCCTGAAATTAAAAATCTAGTGACCATTCCTCTCGATTTCCTACCATTCCTCTCAATTTCCAGTCATTTCTGTGTCCAAATTGATACTGTCCCTTTTATTCCATGCAAGAATGAATGAATGAATGATTTAATGTCACATATATCGAGGGAAAAACAATGAAATATGTTTGTTGCCTGTGCCATAAAGATATTCCTCATCAATGTTGTACCTTTCTAGTGACAGAGTTTCCTCCTCTGTCAGCATGACCTGGGTGGGTTCGGCCTCTTTGGTAAATACAGAGATGAAGTATTCATCTCACACTCAGCTATTCCCATTCTCAGTATAAATCCTCTTTCAAGTGTTGGATCAACCTTACTCCACCTTTTCGCACGCTCCCTTAGAGGTGTGACAACCTTATGTTGGCTTTCTGTTTCCTCAAATTCCTCCGCTGTATCATCTCTACCTAAACCTTCAGCATTTCTCCTTGCTCACAATTCTGTTCTCTATCTGACACCTATTCAATTGTTCTTCTTCATCTTAACTTTTTGCTCCATTGTCATCGAGGGAGCTTTGGGTTTGTTTACCCTGCCTTTCCTGTGTGAGGAAATATTCCTCGAACGGACCTGATGCATTGAAGGGAGCCCATTGTTCATTTTCTTTTTCTGACCAATTTGGTATTCCGGCCATACCTTCCCAGATTCATTCTTGCTCCAGTGAAGGCAGCTCCCAGTCGATTGATTTTTTTCTCAAACTCAGTCAATGCACAGCATTCTCTTCCATCATCCTGAGCGTTACAATAAAATGATCATCGTGCCTGAAAATGTTCCCACCTGATACTGGATCCACTTTCCCCACCACTTTTCCAAGGTTCAACAGTACATGGTTCCTTGGGGTGGGCACATACTCCTGCAGTAAGCTCTCCTTCATGCAATCCGTCACTGCCCAGACACGGTCAGTATCCCAGCCTGTATCTCGATAATGCAAGTTTCTCAACACTATCACGTTGCCATCTCTGAATCCTTTTCACTAGTTGGCAGCCCACAGAAGGTCCCTCACAGTGTAACCTTATAGTTTTTTTTACTAAAGCTCCGGCCAAATTCATTCTGAACTTGAAGGCATCAACTTAATCTCAGACTCATTAACTAACACTATCATGAACCGATACTTCTACACTTCATCCTTTGCTTTCCTTTATATCATTTTTGAATACGTTATACTTTGGGCTCCATACATCAGGAAGGATGCATTGGAGCTGGAGCCGGTCCTGAGGAAGTTCACAAGAAAAATCCCAGGAACGAAAGGCTTAACAGATGAGGAGTGTTTGAGGGCTCTGGGACCAAACATGATGGAGTTTAGAAGGACAAGGGGAGATCTGATTGAAACTTACAGAATACTGAATGGCTTGGACAGAGTGGATATTGGGAAGGTGTTTCCATTGACGGGAGAGACGAGTAACCAAGGTCACAGCCTTCGAGTAAAGGGAAAACCTGTTAGATCGGAGATAAGGGGAAACTTCTTCAGCCCGATAGTGGGGAATCTGTGGAAGTCATTGTCACAGAAGGCTGTGGATGCAAGGTCATTGAGTAGATTTAAAACAAAGATAGAAACGGTCTTGATTGCCATGAGATCAAAGGGGGAAAGAAGGAAAACGGGCTTGAAAAACCGATCAGTCAAACGTGAATGGTGGAGCAGACTTGATGGACACAGTGACATTCTTGATACCACGATCCTGGAATTACATTGACAGTCACAGAAACACTGACACCTTCTTCAATTTCCTGACTGCTCTGTGACTATCGCCACTCCTTCCTTCTCCGTCCCCTCCTGCACAGTCAGGCTGCTTGTGGCGCCACAGATATGGCTCTGACTGCATTCCCCTGAGCAGCCCGCATCTTCATCAGCTTCCAAACTGGAAACTGAATGGGGAGGGAGCCTCACTTTCCCTCCCCCCCCCCCCCCCGGGTAATCCTGCATTCCCTGACCGTACCTCTTGACTGATCACCCATTCCCTTCCTTCTTACAGGCCGTTATGACAGCAGTGTGATTCCCCTCCCTGTATGTGCTATCCTCCTAACTCTCAGCGTTATAGATGTCTCACAGAATCTGTAGTCATTAACTGAGCTGCAGGACCCGGTGTTCATCTCGAACACCAGCAGGGGCTATGACTTCCCAATGTAACAGAAACCGTTTCCCATTTGACCAACCTGCACTACCACAACATAAGCTGAAACGTGTTTAGTCTTACTCAATGAATTATGTTGGATAAAGTTAACATCAGAGGCATACGTTTCACATGAATTCCCTTATCGGTCTGTAGCTGACTGAGATTCTTTATTATACTGATTCAGACTTTCAATTATTACTGATATTTCAGCCTTCAGCCCTAATTCCATGAAGGAAAATGCCATTTTGCAGCATGTTACAGCAAGTAACGGTTTATTATCAGCAAATGAACTTTCATTTTCTTCTGTGAAGACCTCACAGGGTCACCATCTCTGTGACTCCCAGGTACATGCAATCCACCAGCTCTCACTCCACTCTGCTCCCTCAGAGTGTCACCATCTCTGTGACTCCCAGTATGACTAGGCCTCAATCTTCAGTTCTGATTTATTTCCACACACTTTGGTGCCTCTAACTTCCATGTGTGAGTGAGCCTCAAGCTCCTGCTCAAAATTTCTCCATCACATAGTCACTCCCTCTATGATTCCGTGCTGATTTCCAGTCTCCTGCTCTGCTGTTTCGCCAACTCCAAGTCCCAGTCGGCCACAATCCTCACTGCTGATTCATATTCTCCCTCTCTGTGTTGCTCGCTCTCAGGTTCTCTCCCTTTGTGACTCACAGGTAATTGTACTCCTCAAACCTGAGCTGAGATTTATAATATCCCATTCTGCACTGTTCCCTCACAGGATTGCTGTTGTGCCTGGAAAACAGTGGAAAGGAGGAGGATTAGAAGGGTCAGAGGGTGTTACAGTAATTGAGCGAGCTGTAGGGAATGGGACAGGCTATCTAGAGAAGTAGGCAGACGTGCAGTGTCTAAAGCAGGTTACTGGAAGATACAGGGAGATTTGCAGGAACTGAATAAGGCAAAGAAAATAGAGAGTTGATAGTTCGTTTTTGACGGAGCTTTGTCGAGTCTAAAGGGCTTTTTGTGAACTGCTAAGAGAGATAGAAAGACTTCAACGAATACAAATTGACAGCCAGGAAGCGTTTTAAGGTACTGGACACTGCTGGATGTTACAGAGTTAGAAGACTTATAATACCTGGGAGATATAGATCATTGGAGCACTGTTGGTATTCAAGGACCCTCAGGATATGAAGAGGTGCAGATAACGGGAGCATTCCAAAATGGTGGGATTGTAGGGGCTGGACGAGGTGAGGTGGATAAGGAAGGTGAAAAGTGCGAATGAAACACATCCAGCCACTGTAATTCATAGAGATTTAAGGAGGGGAACCTGTGTTGTAATTTGTAACCGAGATATGGAGGGATACAAATATTGAGAGGTTACAAATTTAAAAAGGAAGAGTTTAATGGTGATCAGAAGTTTAAACAGGAATAAAAACAATTTGCAAGATCAACAGCGCAGACGGGAATGGAGGAGGTGAGATATTGTGAGGAACTATAAGAGTTGTACGTAGAGGAGTATGTCATCCATAAAGGGAGAGCTGCATTGTCTGTATGCAGTTACAGTGGCACATGTGTGATACGCTACAGATATGAGGAGTGTTGGAGCGCCTGCTGGAGGGTACGCAGATAACAACAGTTCCAACGGCTGGTGCAGTCACTCAAGAAGGAAGCTCACCACCATCTTCTCAGTGACAACTCAAAATTAATAAAAAATGCTGACTCAGCCTACAATGCACATGTCCATGAATGAATGAAGGAAGGAATTTGTAGAAAAATCAACAAGCAGCACTGAGGTCACTCAGGAAGGCGCTTTCAGCAGCCCTTCACAAACCCGGAACCACGATTCCCTGGAAGGGCAGGAGCTACAGGTGCACGGGAACACCAGAATTTCCAAGGAGCCCTCCAAGTCACGTTCCATCCTACCAGCAATGTGTCTGTCCTTACACCGAAAGGACTGCAATGGGTCAGGAAGACAGCTGACCACCACCTCCACCAGGGAATTACAGATGGGAAAGTAATGATGGCCGAGCAAGTGAAGACCATGGTACATCATTGAATTTTAAAAAAGGGAAATTCACAGACTGTTCATGTTCTCTTTGCTTCCTCCATACAACCCACATTCCCAGCTAATTTTGTGCACCAACAAATGTGGAACATTAGATTTTGTCCGACCATCAAACACATCAAATCCATTTGAACTTAGTTGGATGTTAAGCACTAATCCATTTTCTTCCACTTAATTTTCTGTCCATTATAGAATTCCCAATCCATGCCAGTACATTCCCTCCAATCCCACATGTGCCAATATTGCTTATCCACCTCTTCACTGGGACCTTGTTAAAAGGTTTCTGAAAATTCCAATAAACCATTCCTCCCTTTTATCTACTCTGCTGTCTCCAGCCAGACAGGAAAACAAAGCCAGCAGTGTTTATGAAATGACATCTCGCTTTCAGAACAACCTGGTGGCACTGTCAGAAGACAGAGAGCAGATATAAAGTAGTCAGCCAGTGACAAGTGGAGTTTCACAGGGGTAAGCGTTGGGACCACACTAAACATGTTGTACATTAACAGTCTGGACAAAGGATGTGAGGGGGTACGGGAAACAGATTTCCCAGAAAGATCCCAGAGATGAAATGCTTGTCACATGAGGAGCAATTGGAGATTCTGGGTCTACAGTCGATGAAGTTTAGGCAGCGGTGGCAGAATATGATTCAAACGTACAGAATGTTGAGGGACCTGGATAGAGTGGACGTGGGAAAGATGGTTCCATGATTCGGAGAGACTCGGGCCCAAAGAGCGAGCTTCAGAGTGAAGGGACGCCCCTTTAGAATAGAGATGTGGAGCAATTTATTCAGCCAGAGGGCGATAATCTGAGGAGCTCACTGCCTACGGGGGGCTATGGATCAGAAGTAATTCAGTGTATTAACTCAGAGACAGATAGGTTCTTGTCAGGGATGTTGTGTTGCAAAAGAACAGCATCACAGGCAGCATCCGAGGAACAGGAGAATCGACATTTCTGGTAAAAGGGAAAGGAGTGATGAAGGGCTTTTGCCCGAAACATTGATTCTCTTTCTCCTAGGATGCTGCCTGACCTGCTGTCCTTTTCCAGCACCACACTCTGAACTCTAACCTCCAGCATCTGCAGCTCTCACTTTCGCCTGATAGATAGGTTCATAATGAGTAAGGGGATGAATGGTTACAGGGACGAGGTGAGAGAAACAATCCCACCATCATCGAATAATGGAATAGACTCGATGGTCCAAGTGGCCTCCTTCTATATCTGATCACAGATACCCGACAGTGTGGACAACGTTCCACGGCCACCTCTCCTAACCTGCACATCTTTGGACTGTGGGAGGAAACAGGAATACCTGGAGGAAACCCACACAGACACAGGGAGATCTCCACACTGCCAATCGCCCGAGGCTGGAATCGAAGCCTGATTCCTCTTGCTGTGAGGCAGCAGTGCTAACCACTGAGCCACCACGCTGCCTCCGTGCCATCGAGATGGGCTTACGGGACGTGTTTATTCTTCTGCTTTTGAATTGTGCAGTTATCATTTCTGCCATATCGTTTACCATACATTCCAACACTTTCCTGATTATTACCGTCACCTCTTGGTTTCAGATAGACTGCAGAAAGCTACATCACAAAGTAACTTGGAAATTCTCGTGTATAAATCTCAGAACAGTGGTTTACAGGATCAGCAGGTCATAGAAAGGGCAAATGGAATGCTGGGGTTGACTCCAAAGGGAATGGAGAATAACAATAGGGAAGGCTTGTAATAACTGTCGAGGGTTCCAGTCAGCTCACAATGAAAATACTATGAATAGATATGGGCCCCTATCTCGAGGGAAATGTTCTTGCATTGGAGGCAGTCCAGCAAAGGTTTGACAGACTGTCCCTCAAAATGAAGGGATATTGATGAGAAAAGCTGGAGAAGGTTGAATTTGAACTCATGAGAATTTAGAAAATGAGGCAAATTTACTGACACATCGAAGATCCTTTGGTCTTCTTACAGAATCTGTACTGAGACATTGCTTCCCTGAGCAAGGATCTGTAACTGGAGATAAAGGCGAATGTAGGCACTCGGGAAGCTTACAGAGAAAATCAGGGTTGTAGAGACTGGAGGATGTTACAGAGTTGGGGTGGTTTGAGGTCACTGTTGGTAGTTAGAGATCAGACAGGTTGTAGGGATGAAAAATGTCACAGAGAGGTACAGGGTTATCAGTCCTGAAGAAGTTACAAAGATAGTGAGGGTGGTATGTGGAGCTGTAGGGAGGGTTGTAGGGCCTCGGCAATACACTGATAAGGATGTTCGTTAGCTCTGCAGGCGTTTACTGAGTTAGGAAGGTTCAAAGGAGCAGGATCAGTTCAGAGCCAGGGAAAATTGTAAGGATTGGAGGAGCCACAGATACTAAGGGTTGTAAGGCTGCAGGAGTTCAGACAGTTATTGAGGGCTGTGAAAACAGAATTGCAGCATTCCCATCCATTAAACACAGATGTGGAATGCTGTTATGGAGGAGGTAACAGAAAACAATAAGGTTGTAGATGTTGGAAGATATTACAAAGACAGTGACAAAGCTGTAGTATTTGAGGAGGTTACAGCGACAGGATGCATTGAGGGATTGGAAGTTGCTTCAGGTATTAAACATGCTGCAAGGGATCAATAACCTTACATCGATCAGGGGGATTGGAAGGTCTGGAGAAAAAGAACGAGAATTGCAGGGATTGAAGAATATCACAGAGATGGAGAGTAACATGAGTATGAGGAGTTATAACATGAGATGAGCTGTAGGTAACGGAGTCAGGGAAGTTACAGGGAGATCCGAAGGGACTACAGGTGATCAAAAGGACAGTGAGGCTTCTCAGTGCAGGATGGGGGAGATTACGCAGACAGGGAGTATTTTATGGAATGGTGCAATTTACAGAGACTAAGAGATTTGTATAGAATTGAGGCACTATATCATCCACTGCAGCCTTGTGAGGTTCTGGAGGCTACATCAATGAGAAGGCTGGAGAGTATGGCAGAGCTTACAGACACAGGAACAGCAATAAGGCCTGGAGACACTTACACGGATAGAGAGCATTGCACAAACTGGAGGAGGTTTCTGCGGTGGGGAGGGTTGTAGGGGAGGGTGATGTTTACACAGACGGGAGGGGTAAGAACTGAAGAAGGTGATGGAGATGAGTAGATGGATGGAAATACTGGAGGAGCATACTTTGACATGGTGGATATATATATATATATATAGAGAGAGAGAGAGAAAGAGAGAGAGAGAGAGAGAGAGAGAGAGAGAGAGAGATACAGATACAGGGAGATTTTTGGGACAGATATACGGAACGCAAAGGGAGAGTTGCCAGGTCAGACAAAAAGAGAATGTTTGAGATGCTGGACGGAGAGGAGGAGCAAACAGAGATGTGGATTGTTGCTGTGGCTGGAGAAGTACTCTGAGTACAGAGGGACTTTCAGGGCCTGGAGCAGGTTATTGAGACAATGGTCTCCACAGTCTGTGAGGACTGGAGTACGCCTGACAGATAGGGCTGCTGGTGTAGTTATAGAGTAGGCTTGCTAGATGGGGAGTAATATCACTGGTGCAGTTACAAAGTTGGGGAGACGGGGTGTGATATCGCAATTGAAGCAGTTAGAGTAGCCTTGGCAGATAGGGAGTGAAAGAGCTGCTCCGCTCAATCTCAGTCCATCACCGTCACCCTGATCACATCAAACTCTCTCCATCACCGTCACCCTGACCCTCTCACACTCACTCCATCACTGTCACACTCACCCCATCACACTCACTCCATCACCGTCACCTTTACCCTCTCTCACACTCACTCCATTGCCGTCACCCTGACACCCTCGCACTCACTCCATCACCGTCACCCTTACCCTCTCTCACACTCACTCCATCACCTTCACTCTGACCCGCTCAATCTCAGTCCATCACCGTCACCCTGATCACATCAAACTCTCTCCATCACCGTCACCCTGACCCTCTCACACTCACTCCATCACTGTCACACTCACCCCATCACACTCACTCCATCACCGTCACCTTTACCCTCTCTCACACTCACTCCATTGCCGTCACCCTGACACCCTCGCACTCACTCCATCACCGTCACCCTTACCCTCTCTCACACTCACTCCATCACCTTCACTCTGACCCGCTCAATCTCAGTCCATCACCGTCACCCTGATCACATCAAACTCTCTCCATCACCGTCACCCTGACCCTCTCACACTCACTCCATCACTGTCACACTCACCCCATCACACTCACTCCATCACCGTCACCTTTACCCTCTCTCACACTCACTCCATTGCCGTCACCCTGACACCCTCGCACTCACTCCATCACCGTCACCCTTACCCTCTCTCACACTCACTCCATCACCTTCACTCTGACCCGCTCAATCTCAGTCCATCACCGTCACCCTGATCACATCAAACTCTCTCCATCACCGTCACCCTGACCCTCTCACACTCACTCCATCACTGTCACACTCACCCCATCACACTCACTCCATCACCGTCACCTTTACCCTCTCTCACACTCACTCCATTGCCGTCACCCTGACACCCTCGCACTCACTCCATCACCGTCACCCTTACCCTCTCTCACACTCACTCCATCACCTTCACTCTGACCCGCTCAATCTCAGTCCATCACCGTCACCCTGATCACATCAAACTCTCTCCATCACCGTCACCCTGACCCTCTCACACTCACTCCATCACTGTCACACTCACCCCATCACACTCACTCCATCACCGTCACCTTTACCCTCTCTCACACTCACTCCATTGCCGTCACCCTGACACCCTCGCACTCACTCCATCACCGTCACCCTTACCCTCTCTCACACTCACTCCATCACCTTCACTCTGACCCGCTCAATCTCAGTCCATCACCGTCACCCTGATCACATCAAACTCTCTCCATCACCGTCACCCTGACCCTCTCACACTCACTCCATCACTGTCACACTCACCCCATCACACTCACTCCATCACCGTCACCTTTACCCTCTCTCACACTCACTCCATTGCCGTCACCCTGACACCCTCGCACTCACTCCATCACCGTCACCCTTACCCTCTCTCACACTCACTCCATCACCTTCACTCTGACCCGCTCAATCTCAGTCCATCACCGTCACCCTGATCACATCAAACTCTCTCCATCACCGTCACCCTGACCCTCTCACACTCACTCCATCACTGTCACACTCACCCCATCACACTCACTCCATCACCGTCACCTTTACCCTCTCTCACACTCACTCCATTGCCGTCACCCTGACACCCTCGCACTCACTCCATCACCGTCACCCTTACCCTCTCTCACACTCACTCCATCACCTTCACTCTGACCCGCTCAATCTCAGTCCATCACCGTCACCCTGATCACATCAAACTCTCTCCATCACCGTCACCCTGACCCTCTCACACTCACTCCATCACTGTCACACTCACCCCATCACACTCACTCCATCACCGTCACCTTTACCCTCTCTCACACTCACTCCATTGCCGTCACCCTGACACCCTCGCACTCACTCCATCACCGTCACCCTTACCCTCTCTCACACTCACTCCATCACCTTCACTCTGACCCGCTCAATCTCAGTCCATCACCGTCACCCTGATCACATCAAACTCTCTCCATCACCGTCACCCTGACCCTCTCACACTCACTCCATCACTGTCACACTCACCCCATCACACTCACTCCATCACCGTCACCTTTACCCTCTCTCACACTCACTCCATTGCCGTCACCCTGACACCCTCGCACTCACTCCATCACCGTCACCCTTACCCTCTCTCACACTCACTCCATCACCTTCACTCTGACCCGCTCAATCTCAGTCCATCACCGTCACCCTGATCACATCAAACTCTCTCCATCACCGTCACCCTGACCCTCTCACACTCACTCCATCACTGTCACACTCACCCCATCACACTCACTCCATCACCGTCACCTTTACCCTCTCTCACACTCACTCCATTGCCGTCACCCTGACACCCTCGCACTCACTCCATCACCGTCACCCTTACCCTCTCTCACACTCACTCCATCACCTTCACTCTGACCCGCTCAATCTCAGTCCATCACCGTCACCCTGATCACATCAAACTCTCTCCATCACCGTCACCCTGACCCTCTCACACTCACTCCATCACTGTCACACTCACCCCATCACACTCACTCCATCACCGTCACCTTTACCCTCTCTCACACTCACTCCATTGCCGTCACCCTGACACCCTCGCACTCACTCCATCACCGTCACCCTTACCCTCTCTCACACTCACTCCATCACCTTCACTCTGACCCGCTCAATCTCAGTCCATCACCGTCACCCTGATCACATCAAACTCTCTCCATCACCGTCACCCTGACCCTCTCACACTCACTCCATCACTGTCACACTCACCCCATCACACTCACTCCATCACCGTCACCTTTACCCTCTCTCACACTCACTCCATTGCCGTCACCCTGACACCCTCGCACTCACTCCATCACCGTCACCCTTACCCTCTCTCACACTCACTCCATCACCTTCACTCTGACCCGCTCAATCTCAGTCCATCACCGTCACCCTGATCACATCAAACTCTCTCCATCACCGTCACCCTGACCCTCTCACACTCACTCCATCACTGTCACACTCACCCCATCACACTCACTCCATCACCGTCACCTTTACCCTCTCTCACACTCACTCCATTGCCGTCACCCTGACACCCTCGCACTCACTCCATCACCGTCACCCTTACCCTCTCTCACACTCACTCCATCACCTTCACTCTGACCCGCTCAATCTCAGTCCATCACCGTCACCCTGATCACATCAAACTCTCTCCATCACCGTCACCCTGACCCTCTCACACTCACTCCATCACTGTCACACTCACCCCATCACACTCACTCCATCACCGTCACCTTTACCCTCTCTCACACTCACTCCATTGCCGTCACCCTGACACCCTCGCACTCACTCCATCACCGTCACCCTTACCCTCTCTCACACTCACTCCATCACCTTCACTCTGACCCGCTCAATCTCAGTCCATCACCGTCACCCTGATCACATCAAACTCTCTCCATCACCGTCACCCTGACCCTCTCACACTCACTCCATCACTGTCACACTCACCCCATCACACTCACTCCATCACCGTCACCTTTACCCTCTCTCACACTCACTCCATTGCCGTCACCCTGACACCCTCGCACTCACTCCATCACCGTCACCCTTACCCTCTCTCACACTCACTCCATCACCTTCACTCTGACCCGCTCAATCTCAGTCCATCACCGTCACCCTGATCACATCAAACTCTCTCCATCACCGTCACCCTGACCCTCTCACACTCACTCCATCACTGTCACACTCACCCCATCACACTCACTCCATCACCGTCACCTTTACCCTCTCTCACACTCACTCCATTGCCGTCACCCTGACACCCTCGCACTCACTCCATCACCGTCACCCTTACCCTCTCTCACACTCACTCCATCACCTTCACTCTGACCCGCTCAATCTCAGTCCATCACCGTCACCCTGATCACATCAAACTCTCTCCATCACCGTCACCCTGACCCTCTCACACTCACTCCATCACTGTCACACTCACCCCATCACACTCACTCCATCACCGTCACCTTTACCCTCTCTCACACTCACTCCATTGCCGTCACCCTGACACCCTCGCACTCACTCCATCACCGTCACCCTTACCCTCTCTCACACTCACTCCATCACCTTCACTCTGACCCGCTCAATCTCAGTCCATCACCGTCACCCTGATCACATCAAACTCTCTCCATCACCGTCACCCTGACCCTCTCACACTCACTCCATCACTGTCACACTCACCCCATCACACTCACTCCATCACCGTCACCTTTACCCTCTCTCACACTCACTCCATTGCCGTCACCCTGACACCCTCGCACTCACTCCATCACCGTCACCCTTACCCTCTCTCACACTCACTCCATCACCTTCACTCTGACCCGCTCAATCTCAGTCCATCACCGTCACCCTGATCACATCAAACTCTCTCCATCACCGTCACCCTGACCCTCTCACACTCACTCCATCACTGTCACACTCACCCCATCACACTCACTCCATCACCGTCACCTTTACCCTCTCTCACACTCACTCCATTGCCGTCACCCTGACACCCTCGCACTCACTCCATCACCGTCACCCTTACCCTCTCTCACACTCACTCCATCACCTTCACTCTGACCCGCTCAATCTCAGTCCATCACCGTCACCCTGATCACATCAAACTCTCTCCATCACCGTCACCCTGACCCTCTCACACTCACTCCATCACTGTCACACTCACCCCATCACACTCACTCCATCACCGTCACCTTTACCCTCTCTCACACTCACTCCATTGCCGTCACCCTGACACCCTCGCACTCACTCCATCACCGTCACCCTTACCCTCTCTCACACTCACTCCATCACCTTCACTCTGACCCGCTCAATCTCAGTCCATCACCGTCACCCTGATCACATCAAACTCTCTCCATCACCGTCACCCTGACCCTCTCACACTCACTCCATCACTGTCACACTCACCCCATCACACTCACTCCATCACCGTCACCTTTACCCTCTCTCACACTCACTCCATTGCCGTCACCCTGACACCCTCGCACTCACTCCATCACCGTCACCCTTACCCTCTCTCACACTCACTCCATCACCTTCACTCTGACCCGCTCAATCTCAGTCCATCACCGTCACCCTGATCACATCAAACTCTCTCCATCACCGTCACCCTGACCCTCTCACACTCACTCCATCACTGTCACACTCACCCCATCACACTCACTCCATCACCGTCACCTTTACCCTCTCTCACACTCACTCCATTGCCGTCACCCTGACACCCTCGCACTCACTCCATCACCGTCACCCTTACCCTCTCTCACACTCACTCCATCACCTTCACTCTGACCCGCTCAATCTCAGTCCATCACCGTCACCCTGATCACATCAAACTCTCTCCATCACCGTCACCCTGACCCTCTCACACTCACTCCATCACTGTCACACTCACCCCATCACACTCACTCCATCACCGTCACCTTTACCCTCTCTCACACTCACTCCATTGCCGTCACCCTGACACCCTCGCACTCACTCCATCACCGTCACCCTTACCCTCTCTCACACTCACTCCATCACCTTCACTCTGACCCGCTCAATCTCAGTCCATCACCGTCACCCTGATCACATCAAACTCTCTCCATCACCGTCACCCTGACCCTCTCACACTCACTCCATCACTGTCACACTCACCCCATCACACTCACTCCATCACCGTCACCTTTACCCTCTCTCACACTCACTCCATTGCCGTCACCCTGACACCCTCGCACTCACTCCATCACCGTCACCCTTACCCTCTCTCACACTCACTCCATCACCTTCACTCTGACCCGCTCAATCTCAGTCCATCACCGTCACCCTGATCACATCAAACTCTCTCCATCACCGTCACCCTGACCCTCTCACACTCACTCCATCACTGTCACACTCACCCCATCACACTCACTCCATCACCGTCACCTTTACCCTCTCTCACACTCACTCCATTGCCGTCACCCTGACACCCTCGCACTCACTCCATCACCGTCACCCTTACCCTCTCTCACACTCACTCCATCACCTTCACTCTGACCCGCTCAATCTCAGTCCATCACCGTCACCCTGATCACATCAAACTCTCTCCATCACCGTCACCCTGACCCTCTCACACTCACTCCATCACTGTCACACTCACCCCATCACACTCACTCCATCACCGTCACCTTTACCCTCTCTCACACTCACTCCATTGCCGTCACCCTGACACCCTCGCACTCACTCCATCACCGTCACCCTTACCCTCTCTCACACTCACTCCATCACCTTCACTCTGACCCGCTCAATCTCAGTCCATCACCGTCACCCTGATCACATCAAACTCTCTCCATCACCGTCACCCTGACCCTCTCACACTCACTCCATCACTGTCACACTCACCCCATCACACTCACTCCATCACCGTCACCTTTACCCTCTCTCACACTCACTCCATTGCCGTCACCCTGACACCCTCGCACTCACTCCATCACCGTCACCCTTACCCCCCCTCACACTCACTCCATCACCTTCACTCTGACCCGCTCAATCTCAGTCCATCACCGTCACCCTGATCACATCAAACTCTCTCCATCACCGTCACCCTGACCCTCTCACACTCACTCCATCACTGTCACTCTGACCCTGTCCCAATCACTTCATCACCGTCACCCTGACCCCCTCACATTCACTTCATCATCGTCACCCTGACTCCCTCGCACTCACTCCATCACCGTCACCCTGACCCCTTCATACTCACTCCATCACGGTCTCACTGATCAGCTCACACTCACACTCACTCCATCAAAGTCACCCTCACCCCCTCACATTCACTCCATCTCTGTCATACTGACACCCTCACACTCACTCCATCACCGTCAACCTGACCCTCTCACACTCACTCCATCACAGTCACACTGACCCCCTCACACTCACTCCATCACCGCCACCCTCACCCTCTCACACTCATTCCATCTGAGTCACTCTGTCCGCCTCGCACTCACTCCACCCTCCTTTCTTCCAGCCCATCACATATGGCTGTAAATGGTACCTTTGCTCAGGGCTCCACAATTTCTTCCCTAGCGTCCCACAATGTCCTCTGATATACTTAATCAGGTCCTGGGGCCTTCCATACCTTTGTGTTTTAAAACCTCCAGCACCACCTCTTCTATAACATGCACTGTTTACAAGTCAAATAGAAGTACAGCATGGAAACCGACCCATCGGTCCCCAACTCGTCCAGGCTGATCAGAAGATTTAAACAAATCCATCCCATTAATCAGCATTTGACCCATAAACCGCTAAACTCTGACTATTCGTATTCCCATCCAGATACCTTTTAAATGTTGTCATAGTATCAGTCTCTGTTACTTTCTCCCTCCGCTTCTTCCATACCCATGTCACCATGTGCATGAAAAAGCTGTCCCTTCGGTCATTTTTAAAACTTTTCCCTCTAACCTCAAATCTATGTCCTCTAGTTTTGGACTTCCCAACCCCTGGGAAAAGACCTTGAATGTTTACCCAATCCACGCCCCTCATCTTTATATAAACCTCTGTCAGGTCACCCCTCAGTCTCTGATGCTCCAGGGAAAATAACCCCAGCTTATTCAGCAACTACCCTGACAACATCTTGTAAATCTTTTCTGAGCCGTGTCAAATTTCACAACATCCTTCCTTCAGCGGGGATACTGGAATTGCAGAGAACTCCAATTGTGGTCTAACGTATTACTCTTGTTCCCTGAGTTCCCCGGTTTTTGTCAACAGTAAGTTCTGGACTGCAAAATGTGTTTAGGGTCTTAGCCATATCCTACAGTTCCACATATCAATTGATCTTTAAAGGCCCCTATTTTGTCTCGAGTTACTCTTTTACTCTTAACATATGTATACAATCAATTTTGGAGTCTCCTTATCCTTCTCTGTCAAAGTTATTTCATGTCCCCTTTCTGCATTCCTGATTTCCACCCAAAATATATTCCTACAGCCCCTATTCTCCTCAGGGATTCCCTTGATCCAGCTGGCTAGACCTGACATGTCCCCCTTTTCGTTGACCAGACCCTCAATAGACAGCCAGTGTTCCCGAATGCTGTCAGCATTGAGCTGCACACAAACAGGAACATGCTGGCGCTGATCGCTAAATTTAACTCACTTTAAAAATACTCTCACTTGAAATACTTCCCTTTCCCTGCAAATAGACTCCCCAGTCCCCTTTTGAAAGTTCCTGGCTGATACGATAAAGATTGGGCTGGCCCTATTTCATAACTTGAACCTGTTGACCAGGCTTGCGCTTTCCATCGCTGTTTTCAAACTAATAGAATTGGAGTCACTTTGGCGAAATGCTACCCCACTAATACCTCAGTCCCTTTCCCTACCTTGTTTCCCAAGGGGAGGTCAGGTTTTGCCCCTTTCTCCAGTTGGGCCATTTACATACTGTTTGGGAGTTTTCTGGAACTCAATTACGAAATTTCTCTGTTCCTAACATTGAATCGTGGCAATGCCAATCTAGGTTTGGAAAGTTTTAAAACGCCTACCACAACAGTGTTATCATTATGATTGATATTTGACATCTCCCGACATATATGTTCCTCAGTCTGCCATGGATTATTCAGGGTCAGTCCACTCGTATCAAAGTGATGACTCATTCTTATTTCACAGTTCCTCCAACACAGTGGGTGATCCCACAGGAATGTCCTCTCTAAGTATTGCTGTGATGTTTCATGCAATCAAAACCCACCACCACGCGTCCTTCCTCTCTCGCCACCCCTGCTGCCATTCTTGAACAAAGGACCCACATTAGATATCCTCCAGTCTTTTGACACTTCACCTGTGGCCAGCAAAGTATTAAATATATCCACCAGGGCCACAACAATCTCCTCCCTTACCTCCCATAGCAGTCTAGGATACATTTTATTGGGCACTGGGGATTCCTCCAGCTTTATGCCTGTGAAAACATTTAATATCTCCCCTTTATCGATCTTAATATGTTCTGGAGCCTCACCATCGCAACTGAAATCCCAGGCTACAATGTCTTTCTCCTGTGTGAATACAGATGGGAAGTATTCATTGAAGACCTCACCTACATCCTCTGGCTCCATGCACGGATTGTCCCTTTGGTTTCTATCAGGCCTCACTCTTACCCCAGTAATCCTCTTAATCTAACGATACTGATAAAATACCTTGTGGCTTTTCCTTTATAGTATCTGGCAAGGATATTTTATGGTCATTGTTTTCCCCTCATTTCTAAAGACCCCCTTGCAGGCCCTAAACTTTTGGTTGGCTTCGCCCGGTTTTATTACAGTGCATTTTCTTTATCAATCACGATATCACTTGATCAGTATTCGCTGGACTTTCTGCCTTTACTATTCCCTCGTCAGGAACACACTGGCTCTGAATTCTCACTGTATCACTTTAACATACTCCCACTTTCCAAATATAGACCCAGCTGCAGATAGTCCTCCCAGTCCAAGTTTGCCAGATCCTCTCTAATGATCGTGATTCTGATAGGAGACTCAGTTGTGAGGGGGACAGACAGGAGATTCTTTGGCTGCAGAAGACATCCCAGGATAGTGTGCTGTCTTCCGGGTACCAGGGTCAAGAATGTCTCTGATGAACATTCGAAAGGGGAGGGTTATTAACGATTGGTCATTGTGCACATCATGTGGTAGGCAATGGGATGAGGTCCTGTGAAATGAGTATCAGGAGTTAGGTGAGAGGTTTAAAAGGACGACCTCAAGGGAAGTGATCTACAGATTATGCCTAGTGCCACTTGCCCCGTTGAGGACTGAAATAGAAAGATAGGCTAGATAGATGTGTGGCTGAGGAGCAGGGGGATGGGGTAATGTTTGGATCGTTGAGATCTCTTCTGGGGTAGAGGTGACCGATACAAGGGGGAACAGGTTTGACTTAAAACAGAGGGGCACCAGGATCACTGCGAGGGAGATTTGTTAGTGTTACCTGGGGAAGGTTTAAACTAGGTTGGCAGGGACTCTGAGTAAGAGAGGTACCATCGGCCAGTCAGGGGAAAAATACGTCAGCCATCGAGAACAAATTTCGAATTCTGGATATCCTGGGGCACAATCAAGGGAGGGAAAAGACTACTGGTTTAACGTGCATTTATTTCAACACACGAGGCCTGACTGGGAAGGCAGACGATCTCAGAGCATGGATTGGCTCTGGGGACTGGGATATTGTAGCCATAACAGAAACATGGCTGAGAGAAGGGCAGGACTGGCAGCTCACTGTTCCAGGATACAGAAGCTACAGATCTGACAGAGTGAGTGAGATGGGAGAGTTGCCCTTTTGATAAGGGAGGGCAGAACAACAGTGCTGAGAAGGGATACTCTTAAGGGATCATCAAATGAGGTCATATGGTAAGAAGTAAGAAACAAAAAGGGGATGGACTCTGTTGGGACAGTGTTCCAGATTCCCAAAGAGTCGGCGGATACTAGAGGAGCAGATGTGCAGAGAGATTGCAGGTACCGATAGAAATAATAATGTAGTATTGGTTGGAGATGTTAACTTCCCCTGTTGGACTGTAAGCTGGTGTTGTGTGATTTTTAACATTGTCCACCCCAGTCCAACACCGACTCCTCCACATCATGATTACCATCGATTGGGTGAGTCCGTTTGAAGGAAAAGGAATGACTGGCAATCGGGAGGGTTTTAAAAGTGTGATCTCACGAATCCAGGGCCAGTATATCCCTGTTAGAGTAAAGGGAAAAGCTGGCAGGTTTCGGGATCCCTATCTGCTGAGTGATATTGAGGCTCTGTTCAGGAAAAAGAAAACAGCATGCATTGGGTTTAATCAATCCATATCTTTTTCCAGTCCGAAAGACACGATCAATCTGTGGAGACCCTGCAACCCTCTCAGGTCCCTGTTGCAGTCAGAATCTGTAGGACTCACTCGAATGCCTGATACTCTCCTGATCCAGTTCCGAAAAGACTCACTATCTGTGTAACATCCTCCTGTGGCTATCTCCCACCCTGTCAATGCAAGCTCCTTCAGTCTCTCCATCCACCTACTCATCTCCATAACCTTCTCCAGCTCTTACACCTCTATCTGTGTAATTGCCACCCTCCCCTACAAACCTTCCCACTTTGACTAAATTGCAGGAGGTTTAAACTTCCTTATCTGTGAAACGTTCTCCAACCATCCCATCCTACCAACATCCTTGTGCCTGTAAACTGCTTCATCCCTCCCAACCTCCCCATCTCCATGAACTCCTGCAGGCCCTATAGCTCTGTAACCTCTTATGGCTCTATGGTCCTCCCTCCCTGTGAAACTACCTCCCGTCCCCACAGCCCTCCCAGTCTGGTTCGTCTGCTCCAGATCAGACCGTTGCTGTCTCTGTTACCCTCAGCAATCTGAGCACACCTTCCTATTTGTGTCTCTTCATTCAGATCCCATCCTCTCCAGCTTTCGGAAACCTCTTTGTACCATTGTGACTCTCGCTATTTAGAACGGAGAACAGTACAGCACAGCCCAAGCCCTTTGGCCTCAATGTTGTGCTGACATTTTATCCTACAGACCCTATCACCAATTTGCCTATCTAAGAATTGCTTAAATGTCCCTAATATATTGGACTCTGCTCCTAGTGTTGGCAGTGCATTCCACGCACCCGCTACACGATGTGTAAAGAACCCACCCCTGACATCTCCTATAAACCTTCCTCCAATCACCTTCAACTTATGCCACCTCATCATTTCCATTTTTGCAATGGGAAAAGTATGTGGTTATCCTCTCTATCTAAGCCTCAAATCATCTCATTCACCTCTATAGAATCACCTCTCATCCTTTTTCATTCCAATGAGAAAAGCCCTAACTCCCTCAAATATTCCTCGTAAGATCTCCCCTCCAGTCCAGGCAGCATCCTGATAAATCTCCTCTGCACCCTCTCTAAAGCTTCCACATCTTTCTTATAATGAGGCAACCAGACTTGAACACAATAAACCAAGTGTTGTCTAACCAGGGCTCGATAAAGCTGCAGCATAACCTCATAGCTCTTAAATTCAATCCCCCTGCTAATGAAAGCCAACACATCACATGCATTCTGAACAAGGCTATCAGCTTGAGTACCAGCTTTGAGGGATCAATGGACGTGGACCCCAAGATTTTCTGTTCCTCCACACTCTCAAGAATCCTGCCTTTCTCCCTTTAAAGGTTTTCTGTCCAACCTTCAATCTTAAACCCTCCCTATCTTGGTAACCTGTTCCAATCCCTCCAACACTCGTAAACTGGGAAACCTCTTCAAGTCCCGACAATCCTCCTTACCTCTGTAACCTCCTTTATTAGTATCTTCCCTCAAAATTACTGAACCCTCTATTTGCCACAGCAATACTCCTGATATCTGCATAACTCTCCAGAATGGCTGTGCACAGCTTCAGGTTCCCAGGCTGGGAGATGGGAGTTCAGATGTGAATCTATTTGCCCACTCTGTCTTTGTGCCTGATACTGACCTGGTGCTGCTCAGGTAGAAAGCACTCTCCGTGCATATGGTAACCTCCAGATCTATGTTCCTGTCCAGAGCTCACCTCATCGATGCCTTCATTTGGAAAGTTCTTTATATTGTCATTATTGTCAAGCAGCGGTTTTGCGAGATGCAGCAATTGGGGAGTTGCCATTTTGAGAGAATGAAACGTTTAACATTGGGAATTGGGAAGCCTTTAAAAATGAAAACGGCAGTCCAGAGACAGTGTACAGTATTCCTGTTAGGGTGAAAGGAAAAGCTGCTAGGTGTACGGAATACTGGATATGGAGAGAAATTGAGGTTTCAGTGAAGAAAAAGAAGTAAACATATCTCAGGAGAGAGAGTGAATCCTGAGAAGATTATAAAGGCAGTCGGAGTGTACTAAAGCGGGAAATCAGGAGGGTGAAAAGCCGGCACGAGATAGCTTGGGCAAATATTGTTAAGGAGAATCCCAATGTTTTTTATAAAAACATAAAGGACAAAATGGTAACTAGGGAGAGAATATGGCCCCTGGAAGATCAACAAGGCAGCCTGCACGCGGAGCTGCAGGAGATGGGGGAGATACTAAACAAGTGTTTTACATCAGCGTTAACTGTGAGGAGGACATGGAAGATGTAGAATGTAGGGACAGAGATGGTTTCAACTTGCGAAATGTCCATATTGCAGAGGAGGAGGTGCAGGATGTCTTGAAATACATAAAGATGGATAAGTCCCCAAGACCTTATCAGGTCATAGAATCATAGAGATGTACAGACTGGAAAAAGACCATTCGGTCCAACCCGTCTATGCCAACCAGAGATCCCTACAGAACCTACTCCCACCTGCCAGCACCCGGACCATATCCCTTCAAACCCTTCCTATTCACATACCCATCCAAATGCCTCTTAAATGTTACAAATGTACCAGCCTCCACCACTTCCTCTGGCAGCTCATTCCATGCCCGTATCACCCTCTGTGTGAAAAGGTTGCTCCTTAGGTCTCTTTAATATCTTTCCGCTCTCACCCTAAACCAATACCCTCCAGTTCTGGACGCCCCAACCCTTGGGAAAACACTTTGTCTATTTATCCTGTCCATGCCCCTTATAATTTTGTAAAACTCTATAAGGTCACCGCTCAGCCTCCGACGCTCCAGGGAAACCAGCCCCAGTCTCTTCAGCCTTTCCCTGTAGCTCAAATCCTCCAACCCTGGCAACATCCTTGTAAATCTTTCACAAAATCTTTCCGATAGGAAGGAGACCAGAATTGCATGCAATATTTAAAACAGTGGCCTAACCAATGTCCAGTACAGCCGCAACATGACCTCCCAACTTCTGTACTCAGTATTCTGACCAATATAGGAATGCATACCAAATGCCTTCTTCACTATCCGATCTACCTGCGACTCAACTTTCGAAGAGCTATAAACCTGCACTCCAAGGTCTCTTGATTCAGGAAC
>NW_025214781.1:36933-50719 GCF_004010195.1 Chiloscyllium plagiosum | reverse complement strand
AAGAACAAGATTAGGTCGTTCGACACTATGAAACTGCTCCACCAGGCACTAAGATTGTGGAATAACAGGTTGTGGTCTCGGTTCCACTTTCCTCTCTGTATTCCATTATCCACAACTCATTCTCTGTCAAATATTAATGAACTCAGTTTGAATAAATGTGAACAAAGAGGCACCACATACCGCTGGGGAAGAGAATTCCCACTCAAATGCCCTTTTAGTATTTCTCCTCATCTCTCTTACAATTTCATATAGCAGGGAACCCTGTCCACTTAAACCAGACATCCCAATCTGATCTCAACCCATTCGTCAGCATGAGGGCCATTTCCCTGTGAATCCTTCTAATAATATGCACAGCGTGATGCCTTTTAAATGTTGGATGACACTTTGGATAAAATAAATTAAAATGAAATCCACAATCAGGATGAAAATATTGTCCCTTTACTGTGTTTCTCCCCTCACCTTAAGCCTTTGTCCTGTAGGTTTGTACTCCCCGATCCTGAGAAAATGACATTGGCTATTCAGACTGTCCATGCCCCTCATAATTTTATAAACGTCCATGATGTCACGCATCGGACTCCGATGCTCCAGAGTAAACAAGCCCCAGTTTGTCCAGCCTCCCCCATACCTCAAAACCCCCACTCCCCGCAATATCCTTATAAATCTTTTCTGCACCCTTTGAAGTTTATTAACATCCTTCCTGTGGCTGAGCGAACTGAATTAAATACAGTATTCTAAATCTAGCCTCACCAACATCCTGCCCAGTCACATAATCTCCCAACTCGCACACTCAACGCACTAATCAATAAAGGCAAGCATACCAAACCCCTTCTTCACCACCCTGTCTACCTACGACTCCGCTTTTAAGGATCTTTGAGCCTGCACAGTTTTGTTCATCAATAGTCCGCAAAGCCCTCCCATTAATTGCGTATGTTCTGCCCTATTATACCTTTCCAAAATGCAACACGTCACATTTATCTAAATTTAACTCCATCTGTCACTCCTTGGCCCATTGGCCCTTCCGATTGACGTCCCATTGTACTCTGAGGTAAACCTTGCTGGCCACTGCATCTCCAATTTTAATGTCATCTGTAAACACAATAAACAGGCAAATATTCACATTCAAATCATTGATATAAATAATGGAAAACAGTGGATTCAGCACTGTTCCTTGTGGCACAACACTGGACATAGGCCTCCAGTCTGAAAAGCAGTCCTCTACCACCCTCAGCCTCCTATCTTCACTATAATATTGTAGTTATTTGGCTATCTTATCTTGGATCTATTTATGACCTAATCTTACTAACTTGTCTGTTATGCGAAATCCTGTCGAATGCCTTACTGAAGTCGAGATGGACAGGGTCTACCACATTGCCATCACCAATCTACTTTGTCACCTCTTCACAACACGCAAATAATTTTGTTAGAAATTATTTCCCATACACAAAGCCATGTTAACTATCCTTCATAATTTGTTACTTTTGCAAATGAATGTAAATACTACGCCTCTCAATGCTCTCCAACAACATGGCCACCAATGACGTCAGGCTCTCTGGTCTATAGTACAGAACATTATTCCCTTTCCTCGTCCCATGCTTCCGCTGCTCACTGCAAATATTAGTGTAACCAGTTTGGTGAAATGATCAATAATATAGTGGTCTGGAATTTCCTCCCTAAATAATTCCATTCCTCTAGCTCTTTCCTTTTGCTTTCTGATAATTGTTAGAACTCACCTGTTCAACCTAGTTGGGAAAAAGCTCTCTTGGCTTCCTCAGCATCAATGTCTGATTCCTAATGCTCCTGTAAAGTGTCTGGTGATATTGTATTGTAGGCAGTTTTCAGACACAGGTTGCTCTAAATCTGCAGGTGCTTTTGATATTCAATATCTTCACTCTCTTTACAAAACTAATGGAAAATTATATTAGAAATAAGTATTGCATCTGTTATATATCGAAACAGCTGGTGTTTTCAGTATTCCAAAGACATCACATCTGTAGGCAATGGGCTCAATGTAATGTTACGTGAAAGGGACATCCACTGTGCTTCACGCAACTGTTCAAGGGAGTTTCTTTTCTCCATATGTTCCTTTTAAAGAAAATTAATCCAAAACAAAATACGTCAGAAAATGCCCTAACCTCAAAATATGAAAGAAAGCTTCTGCAAAGATACAATGTGGAAGGTATCTGTGACTGGCCAAGACAGAGTGGACTCTAGAAAAGATATAATCACTATAACCCATTTCATGGTGAATCAAAAATGAGTTATCTCAGCCCAGACAAACATCACCCATTGTCCTTTCATATAACAGTCATACATTATCCCCTTCTCCTCAGGCAAGTCTTGAACCCTGTATCTTCGCCATGCTATCTCCTGTACCAATGTTCCATCCCTCTCTCTGTTTTCTCTCTTTCTTTTCCTATAGTTTCCCTTGCTCTCGCTCCCTACCTTTCTCCATCTCCAGCATTCACAGGTTTTTGCTTATGCCTCCCTCTTCTCCTGTTAGCTTTTCCACCTCTCTTGTCCATTCTCTACTCATTCCCTTCCCTCCCTCTGCACCTTCATTCCTCCTTTTCCTCGCCATGACTCCCCTCAAACATCCTCCTCCTCCCTCATCGCCTTTTCCTCTGTCCCTTCTCTGCGCTGAATTCTTTGCTTCTCTTCCTCCCTCACCCATCCAGCTCCACCTCCCTGTGGCCCATCTTCACCTTCTCTCCTGCTTCTCCTCTCTCATGTCCTCAATTCCACAGGTAGTTTCTGTTCAAATGTGGACTTGGGAGGTGATAAAATAAGGAAGAGAATCAACACTTTTAAAATGGCAACTGAATTACATCTGTGGACCCAGTTTTAATTTGGCCCATCGTAACACTGCCTCATTTAAAGGTGAGAAGTGGGCTTAGCTCTCCATTGTATTCTCAAGAGAAAATGGCACAGGGAACTGCAGGGGCTTGAAGCCTCCTGGAACTCAATACTGGGGGGAAAACTGAAGTAAAACGGGAGGTCCCCTACTGGAGTGTCTCACTCGCGGAAGGTGGACAGATACCTCACTTACAACTCACTGCTCTTTGAGAAACTCCCCGCTGTCATCATCCAAGTCCAACACCTAAAAAGAGACCAGAATGTTAGAGCACCCATCCAGTTAGAATGGCGAGTTTCTGTAAGCAATAACAAAATTCAAGCATGCCCCCATTACTGAGGACACAGTTTCTTGTCAATGATTGTGATCAGGAAGTGAGTGTGTATTGCAGGACCACACTCAGGTTGTTAGAGAGTGATAAATCCATTTGTCTGGAATTGTGGGATTTTCTGATAGTTTGTGCCCTTACATCAACTGCCAATGAGCAGCGAATCCCGGCAACCTGAGTCTGAATTAGGATTTCTGTCGCCTCCCCAACAGCTCCATCCTAAACCAATCAATGAAAGCCACAGGATGTTTATTAACATGCAATCTGATTTGCATTATCAATTCATAGAAGGTTTGAAGATAAACACAGCTTTATTTAATACCAGTTCTGAATGTACATGGAAAATATTGGAAATGTGGATTGTGATTCTAAATATAACATTGAGAACTGGTTAGTTCACATTGACTATCTACTAACCCTGTACAACGTTCCCCTGTTTTATATAAGATTCTGTCCTCCTTTATTTAATGCCTGGATGATTCCTACCGGTCCAGGGTGCAGGCTTCAAACCAGGAGCTAACTAGTGACAGAGTGGTTCAATCCCGTCTTCCAGATGCAGTGTGGATAAGGGTTGCTGTCTGTGTTTATCTTATGTTAGATGTTTTAAGGTTGGATCAGGTGTGCTATTTGTTAGAGGATATAAGGGGGCATTTGTTAAGATTATACTCATGTAATTTAAGAGCAAACATCAGAACCACTTCTTTACACACAAAGCAAGGATGCAGTTTGGTCCGACAGAGACTTGGCTTCATTTTCCCTGAGGTGGGGACAGGAACAGGAGGGGCAGTTGGAAAATAAGAAGTGGCAGGGTTTCCCGTGACATTGCACCATTCTCACCCAGATTGACCGTACCCACCAAGGAAGCTGTCAGCAACAGGAGATCATGTTCTCTTGTGGTTTGGCTGCTCCACTCCCAACTCATCCCTGGTGTTGCCGTGACAATGGAATTGACCTCTCTCTGCCAGACCAGGAGATCACCAGTATGGATTTCCTGAGGTCATAAACAGGGATCCACAATGAAAAATGTTACGTTCCATGTGAAAGGATCAACACTGAGGCATGTCCCCTCATATTGTTTCAGCCCTAAACATTTTACTTTACAGTACCGGCTTCCCAATTCACACACCCCCGATAGTTTGTGACCCACCTCAGCACTCCCAGCAGTGCTGCCTTCTGATTTGGTCAACTTCATCAAAGCTACACCCACTCCATCTGGCTTATCCCATTTCACTCGGAGTCACCAAAGGCAAATTGGTCACCCTTCTCCATCTCTCAGCCACCAAACCAAGTATTGTTATGGTGTGACAGGAGGCCATTTTGCCTGTGCTGGCCCTTCAGCCAAGCATCATTCCCTTGTTCCACTCTCCTGCCTTTCCCCCATAACCTTGCTCACTATTTCTATCCAAATAATAATCCAATGTTCTCTTGCATGCCTGTTGAACCCTGTCTCCACAATACTCCCATGTAATTCATTTCATACCATAACTACTTGCTCAGGGAAAATGTCTTCTCTTCCATCACCAATCCCCATCTATCACCTCTCGTTCTTGGACCTTTTATGAGTGGGAAGAGTTTCTCCCTATCAACTCTATTCATCCTGGTCTCGGTTAATCCATTCCTCGTGCAATCCCGGCAGCATCTGTGGAGAGAAATCAGAGTTAAAGCTTTAGATCCAGTGACCTTTCTTCAGAAATGACGACACTTTGATTAAGCATAGATTTTATGCAGTAGATAGGGAGAGGGGAGGAAGGAAGAATAAAGGATGGTTGGAGATAGAGCCCCCAGAGACAGAAAAACAGTTGGACAGACAAAGGAGTGGATGAAGACCAGCCTGGGAGAATGATTCACTGCTAATGGGAACAATTAGTAGCTGACAATGGGTTGTGTGTGGTAGCAGCCTATGTAGTGATGAGACCTGATGTATCGGAGTGGGGGAAAGCTTGGGGAAAGTCATTCAAACACTAAATTGTTGAACTCAATAAGAAGTCCTGATTGCTGCAGGATTCCCAAATGAAAAATGAGGTGCTGTTCTTCCAGCTTGTGCTGAGCTTCACTGGAACACAGTAGCAAGACTGAGACAGAGATGTTGGCCAGGGTCCAGGCTGGGGTGTTGTAGTGACAGGCAACTGGAAGCTCAGGGTCTTCTTTGTGGACAGGATTTAAGTGTTCATCAAAATGGTCACCGGGTCTGTCTTTCGTTTCCGGAATGTACAGGAGAACACATCATGAGCAGATAAAGATGGAGATGAGATTATGGGATGTGCAGGTAAAGCGCTGCTTCACCTGGAAGGTGAATTTGGGACCTTAGGTGGTGAGGAGGGAGGAAGTAAATGGACAGATGTAGCACCTTCTGTGATTGCAGGGGAGTGTTCTGTTGGCTGTATATGCGGTGGGTGTGTTGGGAGTGAATGAGGAGTGCACTAGGGTGTCCTGGAGGGAATGGTCCTTGCGGATGATTGACAAGGGAGGGGATTGGAATATGGGTCTGGTGGTGGCATCCCTTTGGAGATCACAGAAATGTTGTCTAATGATCCTCATTTGCATTATTAATCCATAAAATTGTGAAGATAATCACAATTTTATTTAAAAGCAGTTTTAAAATCAATGGAAGATATTGGTAATGTGTTCGATGAACCTGCATGGAATGTTGAGAACTGGTTGGATGAGACTGACTATTAACCCTGAGTGTAAAGTATTGCAATTTCCTCTGTTTTATATAAGCAGTTTTAAAATCAATGGAAGATATTGGTAATGTGTTCGATGAACCTGCATGGAATGTTGAGAACTGGTTGGATGAGACTGACTATCTATTAACCCTGAGTGTAAAGTATTGCAATTTCCTCTGTTTGAAATAAGACTTTCTCCACCCATACCTGATGCCTGGATGATTCCTAGTGGTCTAGGGTGCAGGCTTCAAACCTGTAGCTGTTTAGCAACAGAGTGGTTCAATTCCACCTTCCAGGCGCAGTCTGTCTCGAGGCTTATGTCAGATGTTTAAAGGTCAGCTCAGGAACGTTACTTGAGGGGGGCATTTTTTTAAGATTATACTCATGATTAAAGAGCAAGCATCAAAACCATTTCTTTACACACAAAGCAAAGATGCAGTTTGATATGGCAGAGAGTTGATTTGCCTTGATGGAATGGAAGGTGAAATTGGAATGTTCAGTCACAGGGCAGTGAGCATAGTTTTTATGCAGTATTATGGAGATGGGAGGCAGGAGGATTAAAGGATAGGTGGAGATAGAGCCCCAAGAGAGAGAAAAACAGTTGGACAGAAAATGGAGTGGATAAAGACCAGCCTGGGAGAAGGTGCTAATGGGAACAATGAGTCGCTGACAATTGGTTGTGTGTGGTAGCAGCCCATGTAATGAAGAGTCCTGGTGTGTGGGTGTGGGAGTGGGGGAAAGCTTGGGGAAATGGGTTCCAACCCTAACATTGTTGAACTTGATAAGAAGTCCAGAATGCTGCATTTTCCAAATGGGAAATGTGGTGCTGTCCTTCCAGCTTGCTCTGAGCTTCACTGGAGCACTGCAGTGAGCCTGAGACAGAGATGTTGACCAGGGGCCAGGGTGGGTTGTTGTAATGGCGGGCAACTGGAAGCTCTGGGTTTTTTCACGGACAGGATGTAGGTGTTCGACAAAACAGTCACCCAGCCTCTGCTTTGTTTCCCAAATGTACCAGAGACCACATCGTGAGCAGAGAAAGCAGGAGACAAGATTATGGGATGTGCAAGTAAAGTGCTGCTTCACCTGGAAGGTGTATTTGGGACCTTGGATGTTGAGGAGGGAGGAAGTAAATGGACAGATGTAACACCTTCTGTGGTTGCAGGGGAATGTTCTGTGGGGCTGTGGATGGGGTGGGTGTGTTGGGAGTGAAGGAGGAGTGCACCAGGGTGTCCCGGAGGGAACAGTCCTTGTGGACGGCTGACAAGGGAGGGGAGGGGGATATGGGTCTGGTGGTGGCATCCCTCTGGAGGTCACAGAAATGTTGTCTAATGATTGTCATTTGCATTATTAATTCATAAAATGGTGAAAATAATCACAGTTTTATTTAAAAGCAGTTTTGAACATCAGTGGAAAATTATGGTAATACGGGACATAAACCTGAATGCAATATTGAGAATTGAATGGAAGACACTGACTATCTATTCATCCTGAATACAAAATATTGGACTTTCCTCTGTTTCATATCAGACTGTCTCCACCCATGATTAATGCTTGGGTGGTTCCTAGTGCTCTAGGATGCTGGCTTCGAACCTGCAGCGGTCTAGCGACAGAGTGGCTCAATTCCATCTTCCAGACGCAGTGTGAGTAGGGGCTCGTGTTTAACTTGTGGTTGATGCTTAAAGGTTGGCTCAGGAGTGTCATTTGTCAGAGGGGCATTTTGCTAAGGTTTTACTCATGTAATTTAAGAGCAAACATCAAAACCACTTCTTTCCACACAAAACAAAGATGCAGTTGGTACGGCAGGGAGTTGGTTCATTTTCCCTGAGGTGGGGAGTGGAACAGGAGGGGTAATTGGAACTAAGAAGTGGCATGGTTTCCTGTGACATTGCTCCATTCCTGCCCAGATTGACTGTACCTACCAAAGATGCTGTCACCAAGAGTAGGTTGAGTTCTCCTGTGATCGGTCGCTCCACCCCCACCTCGTCACTGGTGCTACCATGTCAATGGAGTTGACCTCGGTTTGGCAGGCCAGGAGATCATCAGGGCAGAATTCCCGAGGTCAGAAAAAGGGATCCGCAATGAAAAATGTCACATTCCAGTTGGAACGATCAACAGCAAGATATATCCCATCTTGGTTCAATTGGTCTTATTGTGACAGTCCTCAACATTTTACTTTCCATTTGAAATTCCTGTTGAAGAGCTTATGCCCGAAACATCGATTCTCCTGCTCCTTGGATGCTACCTGACCTGCTTTGCTTTTCCGGCAACACACTCCCGACTCTGATCTCCAGCATCTGCAATCCTCAATTTCTACTTTGCCAATCCCTCGCCCAATCCAGACAGCATCTGTGAAGAGAAATCAGTGTTAAAGCTTTAGGTCCAGTGACCTTTCTTCAGAAGTGATGACACCTCGATTAAACATTGTTTTTATGCAGTAGAAAGGGAGCGGAGAGGCAGGAGGATTAAAGGATAGGTGGGGATAGAGCCCCAAGAGAGAGAGAAACATTTGGACAGAGAAAGGAGTGGATAAAGACCAGCCTGGGAGAATGATTTGCTGCTAATGGGGACAATTAGTCGCTGACAATGGGTTATGTGGTAGCAGCCCATGTAATGAAAAGGCCTGGTGTGTGGGAGTTGGGGAAAGGTACTCAAGCCCTATAATTGTTTAACTCAATAAGAAGTACTGTATGCTTCCAAATAGAAAATGAGGTTCTGTTCTTCCAGCTTGTGCTAAACTTTGCTGGAGCACTGCAGCGAGACTGAGACAGAGATGTTGGCCAGGGACCAGGGTGGGGTGTTGCAGTGACAGGCAACTGGAAGCTCAGGGTCTTCTTTGCAGACAGGTTGTAGGTGTTGGACAAAATGGTCACCGAATCTGTTGTTCGTTTCTGGAAAGTACAGGAGACCATATCGTGAGCAAAGAAAGCAGGAGATGAGATTGTGGGATGTGCAGGTAAAGCGCTGCTTCACCTGGAAGGTGTATTTGGCACCTTAGATGGTGGGGAGGGAGGAAGTAAACGGACAGATGTAGCACCTTCTGTGATTGCAGGAGAATGTTCTGTTGCCTGTATATGCGGTGGGTGTGTTGGGAGTGAATGAGGAGTGCACCAGGGTGTCCTGGAGGGAATGGTCCTTGTGGACAGTTGACAATGGAGGGGATTGGAATATTGGTCTGGTCGTGGCATCTCTTTGGAGATCACAGAAATGTTGTCTAATGATCTCCATTTGCATTATTAATGCATAACATTGTGAAGATAATCACAATTTTATTTAAAGGCAGTTTTAAAATCAATGGAAAATATTGATAATGTGTTAGATGAACCTGCATGGAATATTGAGAACTGGTTGGATGAGACTGACTATCTACTAACCCTGAGTGTAAAGTATTGCAATTTCCTCTGTTTTATATAAGACTTTCTCCACCCATACCTGATGCCTGGATGATTCCTAGTGGTCTAGGGTGCAGGCTTCAAACCTGTAGCTGTTTAGCGACAGAGTGGTTCAATTCCACCTTCCAGGCGCTGTGTGTGTTGGGGCTTGTGTTTAACTTGTGTCAGATGTTTAAAGGTTGGCTCAGTCATGTTATTTGTCAGAGGATTGACAGGGGCATTTTGGTAAGATTTTACTCATGATTTAAGAGCAAACATCAAAACCATTTCTTTACACACAAAGCAAAGATGCAGTTTGATATGGCAGAGAGTTGATTTGTATTTCTCTGAGGTGGGTGCAAGAACAGCAGGGACAGTTTGAACAAAGAGGTGGCATGGTTTCCTGTGACACAGCTCCATTCCTGCCCAGATTGACTGTTCCCACCGAGGAAGTCATCAGCAAGAGTAGGTCAGAATCTCTTGTGTCCAGATCCATATCCTCCACCTCATTACTGGTGCTGCTTTAAAGTGGAGTTGACTTCTCTCAGCCAGTCCAGAAGATCATCAGAACAGATTTCCCAAGGTCATAAACACGCATCTGCAGTGAAAATATGTTGCAATCCATCTGAAACAATCAACAGCAAGGCAAATCCCTTCATAGCTCAACTGGCCATATTGTTTTAGCCCTAAACATTTTACTTTGCAGCACCGGCCTCCCAATTCACAAACCCGCATAGTTTGTGACCTGCCTCAGCACTCACAGCGGTGCTATCCTCTGATTTGGTCAACTTAATCGAAGCCACACCCACTCCATCTGGCTTATTCCTTTCCACTCAAGGTCACCAAAGGCAAATTGGTCACCCTGCTCCATCTATCAATCAACGAATCAAGAATTGTTATCTGAAAGACTAGCCTGGGAGCATGATTCATTTCTAATGGGGACAATAAGTCGCTGACAATAGTTTGTGTGTAGTACCAACCCATGTAATGACAGGGCCTAGTGTGTGGGGGTGGGGGAAAGCTTGGGGAAAGGGGTTCAAGCCCTAAAATTGTTGAACTCAATAACAAGTCCTGAATGCTGCAGGGTTCCCAAATTGAAAATGAGGGGTTGTTCTTCCAGCTTGTGCTGAGGTTCGCTGGAGCACTGCAGCAAGTCTGAGACACAGATGTTGTCCAGGGACCAGGGTGGGGTATTAAAGTGATAGGCGACTGGAAGCTCAGTGTCTGCTTTGCGGTCAGAATGTCGGTGTTCAACAAAACGGTTGCTGAGTCTGTGCTTTATTTCCCTAATGTACCGGAGACCACATCGTGAGCAGAGAAAGCAGTAGACAAGATTGTGTGATGTGCAGGTAAAGTGCTGCTTCACCTGGAAGGTGTATTTGGGATCTTAGATGGTGAGGAGGGAGGAAGTTAAAAGAACAGATGTAGCACCTTCTGTGGTTGCAGGGGAATGTCCAGTGGGTCTGTGGGTGGGGTGGGTGTGTTCGGAGTGCACCAGCGTGTTCCGAAGGGAACGGTCTATGTGAACGGAGAGGGGAGGGGAATATGGGTCTGGTGGTGGCATCTCTCCGGAGGTCGCAGAAGTGTTGTCTAATGATCTTCATTTGCATTATTAACCCATAAAACTGTGAAGCTAATCACATTTTTATTTCATATCAGTGTTTAACATAAATGGAAAATATTGGCATCTTGGAACATGAACCTGAATGTAATATTGAGAACTGGTTGGATGACAGACTATCTACTAACCCTGAATATAAAGTGTTGCACTTTCCTCACTTTTATATAAGACTCTCTCCATGTTTGCCTAATTCCTGGCTGATTCCCAGTGGTCTTGGATGCAAGCTTCAAACCTGCTGCTGTCTAGCAACAGAGTGGTTCAATTCCACCTTCCAGGTGCAGCGTGAGTAGGGATTTGTGCTAGATGATTCAAGGTCACCTCAAGTGTGTTATTTATCAAATGATTTAAAGGGGTAGTTTGTTAAGGTTATACTCACATAATTTAAGAGCAAACATCAAATCCACTTCCTTACACATGAAGCAAGGATGCACTTTGGTACAGCAGAGACTTTGGTTCACTTCCTTGTGGTGGAGACAAGAACAGGAGGGGCAGTTTGAACTGAGATGTGGCATGGTTTCCTGTGCCATTGCTCCATTCCTGCCCAAAGTGACCATACCCACTAAGGAAGCTGTCCCCAAGCATAGGTCATGTTCTCTTGTGCTCACCTCATCACTGGTGCTACCATGTCAATGGAGTTAACCCCTCTTTAGGGCAGGCCAGGACATCATCAGGGTCGAATTCCTCAAGTCCAAAACCAGGATCTGCAATGAAAAATGTCACATTCCAGCCAGAAAGATCAACAACGAGGTGTCACCCATTCTGGTTCAATAGGTCTTAATGTTACAGTCCTAAACGTTTTACTTTCCATCAGAAATTCCTGCTTTTCTGGCACCACACTCTCGACTCTGATCTCCAGCATCTGCAATCCTCACTTTCTCCTTTGCCTATCCCTCACCCAATCCCGGCAGCATCTGTGAAGAGAAATCAGAGTTAAAGCTTTCGATCCAGTGACCTTTCTTCAGAAGTGATGACACCTCGATTGAGTATAGTTTTTACGCAGTAGATAGGGAGAGGGGAAGCAGGAGAATTAAAGGATAAATGGACATAGAACCCAAGAGAGAGAAAAAAACAGTTAGACAGATGAAAGAGTGAATAAAGACCAGCCTGGGAGAATGATTCCCTGATAATGGGTTGTGTGTGGTAGCAGCTCATTTAATGACGAGGCCTGGTGTATGGGGGTGGGGGAAAGCTTGGGGAAAGGTGCTCAAGCCCTATAATAGTTGAACTCAGTAAGAAGTCCTGAATGCTGCAGGGTTCCCAAATGAAAAATGAGGTGCTGTTGTTCCAGCTTGTGCTGAGCTTCGCTGGAGCACTGCAGCAAGTCTGAGACAGAGATGTTGGCCATGGACCAGGGTGGGGTGTTGTAGTGGCAGGCAACTGGAAGCTCAGGGTCTTCTTTGCGGACAGGTTGTAGGTGTTTTACAAAACGGTCACCAAGTCTGTGCTTTGTTTCCCTCATGTACCAGAGACCACATTGTGAGCAGAGAAAGCAGTAGACGAGACTGTGGGATGTGCAAGTAAAGCACTGCTTCACCTGGAAGGTGTATTTGGGACCTTAGATGGTGAGGAGGGAGGAAGTAAGTGGGCAGATGTAGCATCTTCTGTGATTGCAGGAGAATGTTCTGTGGGACTGAGGATGGGTTGGGTGTGTTGGATGTGAAGGAGGCGTGCACCAGGGTGTCCCGGAAGGAATGGTCCTTGTGGACGGCTGATAAGTGAGGGGAGAGGAATATGGGTTCGGTGGTGCCAACCCTTTGGATGTAGCAGAAATGTCAGCTAATGTTCTTCATTTGCATTGCTAATCCACGAAAGTTTGAAGATAATCACGGTTTTATTTAATACCAGTTCTCAACATAAATGTGTATAATGGTAACACGGAACACGAACGTGGATGCAATATTGAGAACCAGTTGGTTCACACTGGCTATCTATTAACCCTAAATATAATGTGCTGCAATGTGGGGTGCAGTGGTGGCTCAGTGGTTAGTACTAGGAGTCCTGGTTCAATTCCTGTCTTGGGTGGAGATTGTGCATGTCTGCGTGTGTTTCCTCTGCGTGCTCTGGTTTCCTCCCACAATCCCAACAGATGCAGGTTAGGTGAATTGGTCATGCTAAATTGTATGTAGTGTTAGGTGGATTAGTCAGGGGTAAGTATAGGGGGGTGGGTTCCTCTTTGGAGGGTTGTTGGGCCAAAGGGCCTGTTTCCACACTGTAGGTAATCTAATTACTTCTGTTTTATATAAAGCACCCTCCACATTTTTGTAAAACATTATTTCAAAAATAGCTTCCATCTGTCCAGTTTCTGCCTCACTTTGCTGATACGCTCCTCCCAAGACTTGGGGCATGCCCCAGCCCCTCCGAACCAAATACCCAGCACCTTCAGGTGGTCGGTCCTGACGGTGAAGGGGATCGAGGATTGGTCGGCCCAGTTCCCGAAGAGCATGGCCTCGCTCTTGCCTCGGTTGATCTTGGCCCCCGAGGCCCATTTGAACTGGTCACATATGCACATGAGTCTGTGCATGGCCAGCGGATCCGAGCAGAAAACGGCGACGTCATCCATGTACAGGGAGGCCTTGACCTGCAGGCCCCCACTGCCAGGAATAGCACCCCTTTCCAGGCTCGCGTCCTTCCTGATGGACTCAGCAAATGGCTCTATGCAGCACACAAACAAGGCAGGAGAGAGAGGGCAGCCCTGCCTGACTCCAGATCTGACTGGGAAGCTATCTGATTCCCACCCATTGATTGAGACTGCACTGACAATGTTGGTGTAGAGCAGGCTGATCCAATTGCAGATTCCCTCCCCAAAACCCATTTTGGAGAGAACATCTCTCATATACCTGTGTGATATCCTATCAAAGGCTTTCTCCTGGTCCAGGTTGATCAGGCAGGTGTCCAACCCTCTGTCCTGCACATAGGCGATCGTATCCCTGAGGAGTGCAAGACTCTCAGCGA
>NW_025214781.1:26623-32267 GCF_004010195.1 Chiloscyllium plagiosum | reverse complement strand
CTCACACACACACTCTGTCTCTCACACACAGTCTCTGTCTCTGCCTCTTTCTCATACACACTTTCTCTCTCGGTCACACACACACACTCATATTCTCTCCCTCACACACACGTTCACATTCTCTCACACACATATTCTCACTCACACTCTCTCTCTCTCTTTGTCACACAAACACTCTCTCTCTCTCACTCACACTCCCTCCTCTCTCCCCCTCTCTCTCAGGCACACACTCTCTCTCACATTCTCTCTGTCTCCCACACACACAAATCCTCATAATCTCTCTCTCCCTGTCACGCACAAACACGCACGCTCTCCCTATCACATTCCCTCTCTCTCAGACACAGACACACGCACTGTCACTCACTCACACTCTTGTTCTCTGCCTGTGTCTCTCACACAGTCTGTCACTCACACGCACACTGTCTCTCACACACACTCTCACACACACACACTCTCTCTCACACACACTCTGTCTTTCTAACACACACTCTCTCTCAAACACGCACTCGCTGACTCTCTCTCCCTCACAGACACACAGACTTACTCGCTCTCTCTATCACACACACTCACATTTCCTCTCACACGCACACTCTCTCTCTATCACATTCCCTCTATCTCAGACACAGACACACGCACTCTCACTCACTCACACTCTTGCTCTCTGTGTCTCACACACAGTCTGTCACTCACACACACACTCTGTCTCTCACACACTCTCACACTCACACACTCTCTCACACACACGCTGTCTCTATAACACACACTCTCTCTCAAACACGCACTCGCTGACTCTCTCTCCCTCACAGACGCACGCACTTACTCGCTCTCTCTATCACACACACTCACATTTCCTCTCACACGCACACTCTCTCTCACTCCCTCTTTCTCTCACGCACTCTGTCTCTGCTCTCTCACAGACTCTCTCTATCTCTCTCTCTCTCACACACACTCACATTCTTTCTCCCTCTACCACTCATACACTCTCGCACATTCTCTCACATTCTCTCTCTCGATCTCTGACACACACACACATTTTCTCTCCGACATTCTCTCTCTATCTCACACACACGATCTCTCTCTCACAATCATATTCTCTCGCTCGTTCACACACATACACTCTCATATTCTCTCTCACAACACACACTTCTCACTCCCTCTTTCTGTCACGCACTGTCTCTGTCTGTCTCACACACACTCTCACATCCTCTCTCTCACAGACACACACTTACTCACTCTCTCGCACACACACACACTCACATTCTCTTTCTACGCACACTATCTCATTCTCTCTCTACCTCACACACACTCTCTCTCTCACAAAACACTCTCAGCTTCTCACACTCACTCACACACAATCTCACATTCTCTCTCACACACACACACTCACTCCCTATTTCGCGCACACACATACATTGTCTCTCTCACACGCACACATATACAAACACACTCACATACTCTCTCACACACACAAACACACACTCTCCCTCTCTCACACACATTCCCTCATTCTCTATCTCTCACACGCAAATACATTCTCTCTCTCACACACAAACAGACACACACTCTCACACTCTCACACATAGTGTCTCTCTCGCTCACACACACGCAATCTCTCTCTCTGTCTCACATTCTCTCTCTCACACTCACACACTCTCACATTCTCTCTCTCACACACACGATCTCATTCTCTCTCTATTTCCATCTCCCTCTCTCACACACACACACTCTATCTCTCCCACACTCTCTCACTCATGCACACACTCTCTCGCACACACACACTTGCACACACTCTCACATTCTCTCTCATACACACACTCTGTCACTCTCTATCTCACACATACACATTGTCTCTCTCACACACGGACACGCAGACACACTCACTCTCAGTCTCTCTCGCGCACGCACTATCTGTCTCTCTATCACACTCACATTATCTCTCTTGCTCACACACACGCACTCTCATATTCTCTCACACACGCAAACTCTCTCACTCCCTCTTTCTCACACGCACTTTCTCTGTCTCTGTCTCTCTCACACACACACACTCACATTCTCTCTCTCACAGACACACACGTATTCACTCTCTCACATTCTCTCACTCACACTCACTCTCACATTCTCTCTCTCCCTCTCTCTCACACACACATTGTCTCTGTCTCGCTCACACACACACTTTCTCACTCCCTCTGTCTCACGCACTCTGTATCTGTCTTTGTATCTCTTTCTCACACATACACACTCTCACATTCTCTCTCTCACGCACAAACGCACTTACTCAAATTCTCTAACACACACGCACACACGGTCTCTCTCTCTCCCACACACACACTCTCACATTCTCACTCCCTCTCTCACACAGACACAAACTCACATTCTCTCTCTCCCTCACACACACACACTCTCATATTCTTTGTCGCACAGACTCACACTATCTCATTCTATCTCGATCTCCCACACGCACTCTCTCTCAGACACAAGCTCTCTCTCACACACACAGATACTCTCCCTCTCACACACAGTCACATATTCTCTCCCCCTCTGTCTCACATTCTCTCTCCCTCACCTTCACACACTCTCACATTCTCTCTCACCCACACTATCTCATTCTCTCTCTCACACATAAACACTCTCAATCTCTCACATACACTTTCTCACTCACACACAATCTCACGTTTTCTCTCTCACACGCACTCTCTCACTCTCTAACTCTCACACACATATATAGTTTCTCTCTCACACGCACACACAGTCTCTCTCTCTCCCTCTCTCACACACAAACTCTCTCTCTGTCTCACATTCTCTCTCTCTCACTGTCACACACTCGAACATTCTCTCTTTCACACATTATCTCAGTCTCTCTCTGTCTCACTTTACCACTCTCACACAAACACTTTCTGTCTCTCACACACACACTCTCTCACTCACAGACATAAACACTTACATACACTTTCACATTCTCTCTCACACACACACTGTCACTCTCTATCTCACACACATTTACATTCTCTCTCGCACGCACACACACTCTCTAATCCCTCTTTCTCTCACGCACTTTCTCTGCATCTGTCTCTCCCACACACACTCACACTCTCTCTCAGATACACAGATACTCATTCACTCGAAAACACAAATAATAAATTCTCTCTCTCATACACACACTCTCACATTCTCTCTCTATCTACCTCTCTCACACCGTCACATTCTCTCTCTCTCGTTCACACACACACTCACATTCTATTTCTCTCTCACACACACACAGTACTTCATGCTCTCTCTATCTAACACAGGCACTCTATCTCTGACACACAGACATACTCTCTCATTGTCTGTATCTGACACGTACACACACACATTTACTCTCTCACACACACACATTCACTCTCTCACTCTCACTCATCACTCACTCACATTCCCTCTCTCCGTCTCTCTCATATACACACTCTCACACGCACACACGCGATCTCATTCTCCCTCTATCTCACACACTTTCTCTCTGTCTCACACCGACAAACACTCTCACTTGCTCTATATCACACACACGTGCACACACTCTATCTCTCTCACACACACAGTCTCTCTCTCTCACTCACACTTTCACACACACACCCTCCCTTACACACACACACTCTCAATCTCACATACACACATTCTCTCTCTCTCATACTCGCAAACACAGTCCCACTCATTCTCACTCTCTCTCTCACATGCAGTCTCTCTCCCTCTCCCTCTCTCACACACTCTCACATTTTCTCTCTCACACACAGACACACACTCTCACACTCACTCACTTACTCATTCACACACACTCTCACCCCCTCTCTCACGCAAACGGACACACACACACTGGCACATTTTATCTCTCACGCACTCACTCTCACAGTCACGCACACACACACTCCACTCTCTCTCTCACACACACACTCTCTCTCCGTCACTCCTTCACAATCACTCATTCACTCATACTCTCTCTGTTCCCCGCTCTCTCTCACACAAAACACTCTCACGCAGACACACACACTGACGTTTTCTCTCTCTCTCTCAGACACACATCATATGCCCTCTCCCTGTCTCTCTCATATCAACTTTCATTCTCTCTCCCTCTATCTCACGCGCACACTTGCAGATTCTCTGTCTCGATCTCTGACACACACTCACACATTCTCTCTCTCGATCTCTGTTACACCCACACCCATACACACCGTCTCTCACACTCCCTCTGTTTCTCACTCTCACACGCACACAACCCACACACACACGCTCTCTCTCGCTCTCTCCCGCTCTCCCTCACGCACACACTCAATCACTCACTCTCCGTTACACACACAAAACACACACTCTCGCTCTCTCTATCACAAATACACACAAACTTACTCATAAACCTTTTCTCTCAAACACACGCATGCACTCTCACATCCTCACTCTCCCTCGCTCGCACACACACACTCATATACTCTCTCAAATACACACTCTCTCTCACTCTCACTTTCTCTCACGCACTCTGTCTCTATCTCTCTCTCAAACACACATATGCTCACATTCTCTCTCTCACATACACGCTCACATTTTCGCTCTCACACACCCACTCTCACACTCTCTCTCACACACATTCTCACTCTCTCTTTCTTTCTCTCTCACGCACATACACACTCATTTTGTCGCGCTCTCTTTCTCGCACACTCCCACATTTTCCCTCTCTCGCTCATACACACACACTCATATTCTCTCTCACACACACTCTCACATTCTCTTTCTCTTTCTTACACACTCACATTCCCTTTCTCTCACATACACACACATCCTCTTTCACACACATTCTCACATTCTCTCTCACTCACATAGACTCTCACATTCTCTTTCTCTCTCACACACACACAATAAATTATTCGCTCTATTACACACACTCTCTCTGTCTCACACATACACACACTGTCACTCTCTCAATGACACATGCACACACTCTCTCTCACACACACATTCTCTCTCTCACTCATCATTCACTCACTCACACACTCCCTCCCTCCCTCTCACACTATCTCTCTCTCTCACACACATGCTCACATTCTCACTCTCTCTCTTTCTGCCTCTCCCACACACACACTCACTCATTCTCTCTGGCTCTCTCTTTCCCGCACACTCACATTTTCTCTCACGCACACACACACTGTGACATTCACTTTCTCTCTCACACACACACTGACATTTTCTCTCTCACACACACATACCCAAACTCTTTGTCTCACATTCTCTCTCCCAATGCTCTCACTCTCTGTCACACATACTATCTCATTATCTCTCTATCTCACACTCTCTCTCTCTCTGAATCACACAGATACGCACTTTCACACACTCTATCACACACACACTCTCGCTCTCTCACGCATACACACACTTACACGCACACTCTCACATTCTCTTTCTCTCTCCCTCTCTCTCACTCAAATTCTCTCTCTCTCTTTTTCTCTCTCTCACACACGAACTCAAATACTCTCACCCTTTCTTCATATACGCTCGCACATACTCTGACATTCCCTCTCTCAATCTCTCCCTCACACATACATTCTCTCACTCACACACTATCACTTTCTCTCTCACACACACACTCACTCTCACTCTCTCACACACGCATTCACTCTCTCTCACACAC
>NW_025214781.1:18723-26566 GCF_004010195.1 Chiloscyllium plagiosum | reverse complement strand
TCTCACTCTCTCACTCTCTCTCTCTCCCATCTTCTCTCTCTCACGCACACATACACACATATCCTCTCTCTCTCTTTCTAACACACGCAGTCACATTCTCTCTTTCACACACACACTCGCACATTCTCTCAAATTCTCTCTCTCGATCTCTGACACACACACTCTTTCAGTCTCACACACTGTCTCTTTCACACACACAGTCACTCTCTCACTCACACTCTCTCGCCATCTATCTCTGTCTCACAAAAACACACACTCTCTCTCACTCACATTCCCTCTCTATCCCCCTCTCTCAAACATATACACACTCTCTCACGTTCTCTCTGCCTCTCCCACACACAAACTCTCATAATCTCTCTCTCCTTCTCTCTCTATCGCACACACACACAGGCTTTCTCTCTCACATTCACTATCTCTCACGCTGACACACTCACTCTCTCTTGCTCTCTCTCTGTATCTCACACACTGTCACTCACACACACGCACTCTGTCTCTCACATACACTCTCTCACACTCTCTCACACACACACTCTGTCTCTCTCACACACACTCTCTCTAAAACACACACTCTCTGTCTCTCTCTCACACAGACACACACACTTACTCTATCACACACACTCAAATTCTCTCTCTCTCGCACACGCACACTCTGTCCCTCACACACAGTCTCTGTCTCTCTCTCACACACACATTCTCTCTCTCGGTCACACACACACCCACACTCATATTCTCTCTCTCTCACACACACACACGCTCACATTCTCTCACACACATACTCTCACTCACACTCTTTCTCTCTATCTCCCTTTGTCAGAGATGAACCATGTGAATCTAAATTCGGTTTGGAATGTGCCTGTCAAATTGATGAACTGCTCAACCTCTTCGTGGGAGCACGAGGTGGCGCTGATGCAGTCATCAACGTAACAGAGTAAAAGGTGGGGAGTGGTGCTGTTTTGAGGTCTCTGGATTTATACTCGTCGAATTTTTGGATGCTGAGCGTCTAATTGAAACATACAGAAGAATGAATGCCTGGTCTGGGTAGATATTGGGAAGATGCTTCCATTGTTAGTAGAGAAAGGGCCAAAGACGTAGCCTCAGAGGTAATGGGAGATCTTTCAGAACGGAGATTACGGGAAACATCTTCGATCACAGAGTGGCAAATCCATGCAAAGAGTAATAGTTTCCGTCCATAAAGGACATGAATGAACCAGGTGAGTTTTTCCAGGCTTTCGATTCATTGTCTCAATCAGTTTCTTAATTCCAGATGTGAATTCAAGCGTCGCCATTTCCATGGCAGGATTAAAACCCTGGTCACCAGAACATTATCTGGGTTTCTCGATTAAGAATTCAGCGGTAACACTGGGCCCAACCCTCCAGATTGTGACTGACTTGTGACGTATGCCATGCCCTAGTTTTTGCCTTCATGTTATCCATGACTTCCTTGTCAACACATGGATGATTTTTCACCGTTATTGAATTCTTATTCGGTTTTCCGTATCTCCCTCCATACTTGCCAAATGTCAACATCTGTCCTGCCTCTGACGGTTTTCTTTTCTTCTTCACAGTCCAACAAGGCCAAATCCTTCCGTTGGTCTGTACAATTATCATTACCCAACACTAAAATTCTCATATGTGACTCTGTCCTCACTCTTGCAGTCTGAATTTCAAACTCCAGCATGTCGTGCTTAACCCTTCCAAGATGAAGCGTCACGACAAGATCATCTATCAATTCTTCCTTGTTACTAATATCGAATCTGAAGTAGCCCGTTCTCTGGTTGGTTCCATGACATATTCTGTTCTCAGGCACAATCCGTCATATCCACTTTGAATCGTTCTTCAAGGATAGCTTTGTCAAGTTGATTAATTGAGTCAATATTCTTGTTCAAACCCTGTCTATTTCCCCTTTGGAGGGACGGTAGCTGAAAATTACTCTTTACCAGTGGTTTCATTCTTTGCTTTTTATTTGCACTAAGACTGACTTCAAACATTTTGTATTGGCACAAGGCTCTTTGAAATGGTCTGACTTTTAACTCTCACAAACAAATGTTAATCGTTTTTGTCACTAACTGCATTTCTCTTTAAATGTCATTCATTATAAAAATAGCAAGTGAATTTGATTACAAACCATTTATTATTTTACAGTGCATGTCAAGTTATTGTCATTTCTAAATTGTTAGTAAATAGCTGAAGCTCACACATTTCAGGCCTGAAATTAAGTTGATTTATTATAGTTAAATGTTCTAGAATGCTAATTCTATTTGATTGTTCCATCGTTTGCTCACTCTCAATATGTAATCATTCGGAGGCCAACCACTTTGCAAACGACAGTGCAATGATATATACATTTGAATGCTAACAGTCAATGTGTAATTGTGATCACCGGGATAGTAAGGCATGCGCGTTTTCCGGTTCAAAATAAAATGTGCATCCTTTATTTTTGTGTCATATCATGTTGATAGGTGTTTATCCAAGGTTTGTCAAGGTTTTTCCTCAGGTTGAGGTTTAGACCAAACACAGCCAGAAATCCTAACCACCTTACCATACATCAAAGAAGTTTCAGAAATGACAGCCAGACTACTAAGACCCCTCGGAATCCTAATAGCTCACAAACCCACCAACACTCTTAAAAAAAAAACTAATAAACTTAAAAGACCCAGTACAACCCATTGACAAAACCAACGTCATCTACAAAATTCCATGCAAGGACTGCCACAAGTACTATGTAGGACAAACAGGAAGAAAGTTAGCCACCAGGATACATGAACACCAGCTAGCCACAAAAAAGACACGACCCTCTCTCCCTCTTAGCCCTTCACACGGATGAAAAAAAGCACCATTTCGACTGGGACAACACATCTATCCTGGGACAGTTGAAACAAAGACGTGCCAGAGAATTCCTAGAGGCCTGGCACTCCAACCACAACGCCACAAATAAACACATACATCCAGATGCTATCTATCAACCACTCAGAAAATTAACAGGAAATTACATCACCACAAACTCCAGGAACCCCATCCATAGAATCCCATAAATAGAAAGCAGGAGACAACAGCTTTGCTTCACTTGGAGGTCGCCACTGATGATGTTACCTAGCCAGGTAATGAAACGTCTGGATATCAAACCTACAGTTCTGCGAGCAAAACTGCACACATAGATGTTTGTATTTTAGTTCCATAAATGTAGAATTAACTTAATTATTTTCAATTCTTGTTCAGTTGAATGACAATAATTCATATCTGACTTTTTCCCAATTCACAACATGGCAAACAACTGATTACTGTTCGGGTTAGTAAATTCATCACTTGCAAACATGACCTGCGTAAGAAATGGATTACGAAAGGCATGAACTCAGGCTCAATTCTACTGAACTTCACAGCTGCCTGTGATAGTGAATGATGCAGTGGTCTGCTCCTGAATCTGCCCAGAGAGGTTCAAAACTGCGTTAGGGTCGTCATTCAAACATTCCTTCGCAACAAATCATTTGGAGTCCAACTTGGCAAGGGGTAAACTAGCCAACAGACTATCTCCAGTCTCAATGTCGGAATAAATGCTGTTCAAGTTAGATACCAATGTCTGACCAGCAACCATGTCTTCCAAATTCCTCTTCAATCAGAGCCTGGCCTAGCGAGCTGTCGTACGGACAGGAGTTTCGGAAACACATCGCAAAAGTTACATTATTGTGTGGTCTTCCGGCTGCTCCCCACCCCACCCCAGACGCCATTAATCTGCACCCTGGGACAGATTCTGGGTGATGACATTAACAAACTAGCAGTCTTCTGCAGCACGTTGAGTTACACAGTGAACCCTCTAAAACCATGTGCAATAATTGTCACCTTGTCATTCACCAGTATCAAAATAAAATTACACATCTCTGTGGATGTCCATATATTAACACATGGGTCACCCAACAGAATGCATTTGAAGAAAGCAGGAGCAAACGGCAAGCCAAGAATCACTTTAATAGCGGAACTTGGTGGATTTTGTCTGGTGTAGATAAACACACAGATATTTGCCTGGCACTGAGTAAAATGTAATAATGTGCTCCATAATTGGAAGAGTCGGCCTAAAGCTCTTCCCCATCTACTTGACCTCACACACCTCAGTCCTACACATGTTCACCAATTGATACGAATCCACAAGCTGGGAGACACTTGAAACATAGAACAGTAGAACACAGTGCAGACCCTTCTGCCTTGATGTTGTGCCGGCCTTTTGTCCTACCCTAAATTCAGACGACCCTACATATCCTTCATTGTACTACCTTCCATGTGCCTACCCATCAATCGCTTAAATGTCCCTAATGTATCAAAGTCTACTAGACTGTCAGCAGTGCAATCCACGCACGCACCACTCTCTGTTAAAAGAACCTAACTATGACATCTCACCGAAACCTTTCTCCAATCACCTTAAAATTATGCGCCCTCATGATAGCCATGTCTGCCCTTGAATAAATGTCTCTGGCTACCCACCCTATCTATGACTTCAACATCTCATACACTTCTATCAAGTCACCTCTCATCCTTCTTTTCTCCAATATGAAAAGCGCTAGCTCCCTCAATCATGCCCACCAGTCCAGCCAGTATCCTTTTAACTAACCTCTGCACTCTCTCGAAAACTTCCACATCCTTCTACAATGAGGCGTCAGAACTGAACACAATCTTCCAAGTGAGACGTAACCAAGGTTCGAAAGAACTGCAGCATAACATCGCGGCTTTCAAACACAATCCCACTGCTAACGAAAGCCTAAACAACATAGGACTTCCTAATAACCTTATCAACTTGGTGGCAACTCTGAGTGATCTATGTCCATGGAGCACAAGATGCCTACGTTCCTCCACACTGCAAAGAACCGTGCCTTTATACCCGTATTCTGAATTCAAATTCGACCATCCAAAACAAATCGCTTCTCACCTTTCCTGGTTGAACTGCAACTCCCACTTATCAGTCCTGTTCTGCATCCGATTAATATCCTGTTACAACTTGCAACAGCCCTCTGCACTACCCACAACACCACCAACCTTCGTTTCATCGGCAAACTTACTAGCCACATTTCCAGTTCCTCATCCAAGTTATTTATCAAATTTACAAGGAGTAGAGGTCCCAAAACTGATTCCTGTGGAACATAACTCTTCACCGAACTCCAGGCTGAATACTTTCCACCTACTACACCCCCTGTCTTCTATGGGCCAGCCAATTTTGTATCCAGACGGCCAGATTTCCCTGTATCCCATGCCGACTTACTTTCTAAATGAGCCTACCACGGAACCCTTATCAAACGTCTTGCTAAATTCCATGTACATCATATCCACTGCTCTACCTTCAATAATGTGTTTTGTCACATCCTCAAAGAATTCAATAAGGTTTGTGTGGCATGACCTGCCCCTCACAAAGCCATGCTGAGTATGCCTAATCAAACTGTGGTTTTAAAATTAATTATAAATACTGTCTGTCAAAATTCACTCCAACAGTTTGCCTACGACTGAAGCAGGACTAACACATCTGTTATTCCCATGATTATCCCGATTCCTTTTTCTGAACAAGGAAAGGACATTTACCCACCTCCAAACATGTGGCACTCCTGCATTGACAGTGAGGAAACAAAGATCATTGCTAAAGGCGCAGCAATGTATCTGTTTGCATCCTGTAGTTATCTCGAGAAATCTGCATTATGCTCGAAATTGACCAGGGGCTTTATCTATCATTACGTTTGTACTTCGCCTCCACTTGTCTGCTCCATAAGCCCTGTTTAAATAACTGATAAACTGCTTTCCATTTTAGTGCTATATTCAGTGCTGCATTCCTTGAACAAGTATCGTTCCCAATCACGTTGAATCATGAAATGGAAAATAATGGGAAGGCAAGAAAGCCTGTATAATGAAGGCTTATGCCTAAAACGCTAACAATCGTGCTTCTTGGATGCTGCCTGACTTGTCGTGCTTTTCCAGCGCCATACATTTCGACTCGTACTCTCCAGCAACTGCAGTCCTCACTTTGTCCTTGACTGAGGGGTGAGTCGAAGAGTGTAGTGCTGGAAAAGCACAATTGGCCTGGCAAGATCTGAAGAACAGGGGAATCGATGTTTCAAGCACACGCTCTTCAACTGGAATTAGACTTGTGGCCCGGGGGCTGATATATATGGAGGAGGATTGTGGGCATGGGTAGAAGATAGCTGGAAATGCGAAAGATAGATAACAGTGGGTGGAGGTAATCCGTTGCAGAGAAGGGTAGAGCGTACATGTGAGAAGGAAGATGGACATGGAGGACAGTTCTTCGATAGGGCAGTGCTGAGTTAGAGGATTGGATTTCGGGCAATATGGGGGAGTGGATAAATGAGAAAGCGGTTGAAATCCACATGATTACCTATGGTTGGAGAGTTTTAAGATGGAAGATGACGCGTTCTTCCATCAGGTGTCAGGTGCTTAAGGTTTGACGGTGGAGGAGGCCCAGGACATGTGTGTCCTTGGCGGAGTGGGAAGGGCGTTAAAGTGTTTGATCACAGGGTGGTGGGGTTATTTCATACGTGTGCCCCCGAGATGTTTTCTGGAAAGTTCCATGTTTTGCTGTCCTGTCTCCTGAATATAGAGGTAAAAACGATGATTGGAAATGATGGAAACCAGAGTCTCGAAAACAGTGGTACTGGAAAAGCACAGCAGTTAAAGCAGCATCCGAGGGGCAGTAAAATCGAAATTTCGGGCAAAAGCCCTTCATCAGGAATACAGATGAATGTCGAGGTCACCACATTGAGAGAGACGGGCACAGGAGATCGCATGTGCGAAAGTACAGGTAAATTTCTGTCAGATGTGAGATGGTCCCTTTGGAGCCGTGGGCGGAACTGTGGGGGAGGGGTAACACTTCTTGCGGTTGAAGGCGGAGGTGCCGGGAGTGGAGGGTGTGTTGGCATGGGCGTGCTTCGAACTGACAAGGGGGTCAGGGAGGGAATGCGCAGATACGTGTGGGCAGGGAGGCATCTATCTGATGGTATGGTCTGTTCCTAAGTGGCGAAAATGGTGGAGGGTGATGCGATGCATCCGAAGGTTGCTTGGATTGAAGGGGAGGACGGGGTGGGGGGTGTTCCGTTCTTGTTGCGAGTGGAGATGCGTGAAGTGGAGGAGATGCGCTGGAGGGCACCGTCGACGTTGTGAGCAGTTTAGGATCAATCCAAGACGTGTTTTACGTATATTAGAGGAAAGAAAATAACCAGAGAGAGAACAGGACCCCTTAAGAACCAAATTGGAAAGGTTTGTGTGGAAACATAAGAGATGGAAAAGGGCCTCAACGAACGTTTCTCCTCTAGGTTTACTGTGGAGAAAGACATGAAGAGCTGGAAATTTGGGGAAGTTAGTTGTGATATCTAAGAGACATTCATTTTCACAGTAGAAAAGGTGTTGGACTTTCTAAAATGTATGAAGGTAGAAACATCTCACGGTCCTTACTACATACAGACAAGAGCAGCGTAAGAGACAACAGCAGAATTTGCTGGGTCCCTGGCTGATAACTGAGATCATCATTAACCACAGGAGACATTGCAGAAGACTAGAGGATCGCAAATGTTGTGCCCCTATTCAAGAAGGACTGGGAAAAATACCTTAAAACATAGACGACTAAGCTTATTGTCTGTGGTAGGTAAGTTAATTTAGAAGGTTCTCAATGATAATATATACATGCATTTGCAATGACAGGGCTTGATTAGGAATAGTAAACATGGTTTCGTGCATGAAAATGCATGCTGAACATTTTTATTTTTAAATTTTCTTTGATGAATTGATCATGAAGCTTGACGAGGGTTGGGCGGTAGAACATAGAACATAGAACAATACAGCGCAGCACAAGCCCTTCGGCCCT
>NW_025214781.1:0-16946 GCF_004010195.1 Chiloscyllium plagiosum | reverse complement strand
TTGTGGGACTATGAGGTTGGAGGCGGTGGATGGGAGATCCCCTGAGGTGATGAGGTTATGGATGGTCTGGGAGATGATGGTTTGGTGGTGGGCGGGGGTGGTTTCATGGTCAAGGGGGAAGTAGGAGGAGTTGCCCATGAGCTGGCATTTAGCCTCAGCAATATAGAGATCGGTGCGCCAAACTACCACCGCGCCTCCCTTGTCTGCCGGTTTGATGGTGAGGTTGGGGTTGGAACGGAGGGAGTGGAGGGCCGCACGTTCTGAGGGTGAGAGGTTGGATTGGGTGAGAGGGATGGAGAGGTTGATGCGGTCAATGTCTCAGCGGCAGTTGGTTATGAAGAGATCGAGGGTGGGTAAGAGGCCAGCACGGGGTGTCCAGGTGGATTGGGTGTGTTGGAGGCGGGATAAGGGGTCATCAGAGGGTGGGCGGGAGTCCTGGTTGGAGCCGTAGGCACGGAGGGAAAGGCGGCAGAACAATTGTTTGATGTCTCACCGTGTGTTAAATTTGTTAATCCGGGATCAGACGGTGATGAATGTGAGGCCTCTGCTGAGGACTGATCTTTCATCCTCAGAGAGCGGGAGGTCTGGAGGGATGGTGAAAATATGGCAGGGGCAGGAAGTAAGGACCTGGTGTGGGGTTGGAGCTGGGAGTGGGGGCGGGGTTAGGCACGGGGGGGCGGGTTAGGCTCGGGGGCGGGGTTAGACGCGGGGACACAGATCGGCGAGGGGGAGGAGAACGGCGTGGGGGCGGAGACACATTTGGCGTGGTCGGTGTGTAGGCGAGTGACGTCATTGGGAGCGGAAGTAGATGCTGCGACGGCAACTCCGGGGGCGGTAGTGACTGTGGCAATTGCAGAAACGGTGTTCCCGGTGGCTGTGGACCCCGCGGAGGCTGCGAATCTGTCGGCGATCGTGGAGGTGGGGGTAAAGGTGATATTTTGGAGAGGAGGGTGGAGCAGATAATTGTGAAGGACTATTGACAAGTGGAACAGCTCATGAGGGCGATGCTGAGCTGGACGGTTGGAACTGTGTTGAGGGTAATGCTGAAACTGTTTAAGTCCACATTGATGCCCTGGAGCTGGAGAGTTCCGAGGCAGAAGATAAGGCGCTCTTCCTCCAGGCATCGGGTGGTGAGGGAGTGATGATGGAGGAGGCTTAGGGCCTGCATGCCCTCGGAAGAATGGGAGGGAGGGGGAGGGAAATGTTCAGACAGGGGGCAGTAGGGTTCTTTGGACAGTTGTCCTGGAGATGTTCTGTAAAGCACTCTGCGAGAAGGCGTCCAGTCTGCACAATGTAAAGGAGACAGCATCGGCAGCAACGAAAACAATAATTGACATATCTAGAAGTGCAGATGAAACTATGATGGATGTGGCCTGGCATGGGAAAGTACAAGGAATTGAGTGTGGCTTGTTAAGGAGCATGGACCTGACCAAGTGGTCAAGGAGGGAACCATCTTTGCGGAAAATGGATAGGGTTGGGGAGGGAAATGTATCCCTGGTGGTGAGGTCCATTTGTAGGTGTCGGTGGATACAAAACACTATCTCATGAACATGATTGAGTTTGCTGATGAGCTCACTAAGAAGATAGATGAAGGCAGAGCAGAAGACTCTCGCTATAGTTAATTCAACAAGGGCTTGGGCAGGGTTTTCCAGGTGACACTGGTTAGCAAGGTTAGATCACACGGGAACAGGTAGAGCTAGCCAAATGGATACAATATTGACTTGAAAGTTGGAGACAGGTGGTGGTGTTAGATGGTTGTTCTTAACACTGGAGGCCGACGACCAGTGGTGGATCCACTTCTGTTCATCAGTTACATGAAGGATTTTGTTCAGAATATCGGAGTCATTGTTAGTTTGCGAATGCCAAAATTTTGGCATTCGCAAACTAACAATGACTCCGATATGGGAAGTGAATACAGGAGATCTTGATCATCTGTCCATAGGTCAAGGAATGAAAGATGGAGCTTAAATCAGGTGTAGGCTTTTGTCAAGACAGAACAGGGAGGACTAAGGCAGTTAATGGTAGACCCTGGGCAGTTCTGTCGAATAGAGAGAGCCCAAGAGGTGCAGTTGCATAGCTCCTTGGAAGTGGCATCACATGCGGAAAAGGTGGTGAAAGCTGCATTTGGCACATTTGCCCTCATTGGTCAGAGGAATTTGTGCATGAGTTGATACATCGTGCTACAGTTGTACAAGATACTGCTGGATCTCCCTATGGAGTGCTGCGTAGAATTCTGATCATCCTGCTTTACGAAGCATTTTGGAAAACTGCAAATGGAGCAAAGATTGACAAAAGTGTTCCTGACACTGGGGGATTTGACGTACAAGTAGAGGCTCTATAAGCTGAAAGCAAAACGGGGAATGAGATAGCCGTGGCAGGTAAGGTTAAGGAGAATGCAAACAAATTCTCTCCGGATACAAGTACAAAAAAGCAACAAGAGAGGCAATCGGGCCCTCAAACTTCAATGATGCCATCCATGTGTGGAAACACAAGACTTGGCCGAGACCAGAAATGAAGAATTCATGTCAGACCGTACTGTGGACAGACATTTAAACAAAGGGAATGAAGCAGTGATGGCTTGAAAAGAGATTCCCATGACTGAAGAGTTGGTGCTGGAGGTCTTAAAATATGAAGGTAGAGAAAGCTCGAGGTCCTGAACAAGTGTATCCAGAACATTGTGGCATAATAGTGGCGGGGAACCGAAGATATATTTGTATCATTGTCCTTCGTATTCCATTGGGCATACGTGGCTGAGGGTTGACATTATAAAGGTTAATAAAACCATGAGGGATATGAATAAGGGGAATAACCATGGTCTCTACCCAAGGGTAGAGGAATCCATAACTAAAGGACATAAATATGGAGTGAGAGAGGAAATACTTAACAGGATCGTTCACACAGTCGATGGTGCAAGTATTATGAGTTGCCACAGAATCGATAAGTTTATGGTTGGGCTGTAAACCGACAGAGAGGATACAGAGACAGGGTTCACGTGAAAAGGAGTCTTCCAAATCCAAAGAGAAAATGTGAAACATGGGGACAACATAGGGATGTGGCCGAAGACGAGCACACCGGAAAAGGATGGAGCGAAATTTAACTAAAATTGCGTATCAGCACATAGGTTTGTGACAGGAAATTGTGGGAAATAGTAAATTATGTGTTTTCTCTGGAATGGACAAAGTCTCCACAATAAGGTAAACTGATCTGTGCCACCTGAGATACACGGTTGTAGGATGAATAAAAGGTGGAACATAGATATTCAATGGCACACAACGATTTAGCGTCTTTGCCAGAATGGGAAAAGCAGTATGGATAACACTGACAGTAATGTATAACAAACATATGAGCGAGAAAGCATTTGGCCTCAGTTCATGAATTAGTGTCAGTATGGACGGGAATTCTGGCTTCTACCCGCCAAAGACACACGCAGGAGAAATGTTTTAGGGCACCTAACAGCATTTCATTGCTGATCACTGTATTAAACTGGAATTTATTGGAATGATTAACCATCGCATTGAAATAAGTTTGGGATATCCTCAATATTCGTATAATCTGGGACAATCACACTGGCAAGAGTAATATATGAGAATGAGTTTTGGGAATGTCTCTGTTAGTGTTTCTGTGAATAACACATTGTGAAACTGGCGAGGGACATAACTATATCAGATCGACCAATGTGTCATGATACTGAGTGAATGAGTAATGTCACATGGTGAGAGCATCTGGGAAATTAAGATTAAATGCAGTTTAAAGAAAAATAAAGTTTTAAAGAGAATCACAGAAAGGACAAACTACAACGAGAAACAAAAATAGCCAATTACATGAGTTTGACGGGAGAACTGACGAAGGGAAACAAGCTAAACAGAGACAAATGCATGTCCGCAAATGAAAACTTTGAAGGAACAATGTAAATCACTCAACAAAGGGGTATTCCATTGAAACAGACAATCGCTCAGCATAAAATGCCCACTCGTCCCTCACTGAGGACAAAACGGATTATAGTAGATTATGAGGCTTAATAGATCACCAAATATTACATAAAAATCTGAAGTGAGAGAGTGTTTTAGGAGTAAATTTTACAGGGAATGCATACGAGAAGGCAGAGTGCAGTGGCGAGAGTAATCATTGTCGGGGTTTAATGACGTACAGATGAACAGGGAGATGAAGGTTCTGGAGGTGGTTTGAGTGTTACAGAGAGTTGCCAGGGCCTGACGGTGTTACAAAGCCAAAAGAAAATGCTGCAACTGGAGGTGTTTGCAGCGGTAGGGAGGGAAATATGTATTTTTATTTAAAAATGTTTCATGGCATGTGCGTGTCACTGATTTTACCAGCCTTTTTTGCCCGACAGCTAATCGCCCAGAGGGCAGCTCAGTCTTACCATAATGCTGTGGGTCTGAGGTCACTGTGAGCCAGACCAGGTTAGAATGTCGGATGTCCTTCTCTAAAGGACGTAAGTGAACCAGATGAGTTCGTCCTACTGATCAGCAATGCTTTTATGGAAGCCCCAACAGAGTCTTGTTTAACCACAACATAACATCCCAACCCCTACTCTCAATGCTTTGACCAATGAAGAAACGGAACCCAAATGCCTGCTTCACCACTCTGTCCACCTGCAACGTCACTTTTAAAGAACTGTGCACCTGTGATCCCGAGGTAACTGATTAACAACACGATCCTAATGCCAAAACAAAAAACTTCCCAAGTTCCGTCCTGGTTTGCTTCCCTAAAATGGATAATTTCAAATTTATCGAATTGAACTCTATCTCGTATTCTTCATCCCTCTATTCCAAAAATGCTGTTAATCCTGTTGTATAACAGATAAACGTGTTCACTTCCTACTGTAATACCAATTTTAGTATCACCCACAAACTTACTTCCCAGCAAACCAAAATTCTCATCCAAAACTTTTATCCAAAAGACAAATAACAGTGGACCCACTACACCGCTTGTCACATGCTTCCAGTCAGCAAATCAAAATATTTCTCACCACCCTCTGTTTCCAACTGTCAAGCGAATTTTATATCCATTTGACGAGCTCCTCCTGGATGCCATCTCCTTTTAGGTTGATCTGAACTGATTGCCCAGGCCATCAATCGGAACGTGAAACATGGAACAAAGAACAATGCAGCCTTTTATCCTACTCTAAGGTCAAACTAACCTGCATAGCCTTCATTTTACTATAATCTATGTGCCTATCTAAGTGTCTATTATATGTCTGACTGTCCTCCCACCACTGACAGAGCAATTCAGACATGCACCACTCTGTGTAAAGAACAGAAACCTGAAATTTCTCCGAAACCTCCTCCCAGTTACCCTGTTGTGATAGATATTTCTGCCATGGCAAAAAAATCGCTGACTATTCGCTCAATCGATACCTTTAATCATCTTGTTCACCTCTATCCAGTGGCCCCACAAACTTCCTCGCTCCAATCAGAAAAGCCTTGACTCCCTTAACCTTTCTTCATAATTAATACCCTTTAGTCCAGGCAGCATCATTGTAAAGCACGTCTGTGCCCACTCAAAAGCTTTCACATCCTTCCTGGAATGAAGGGACGAGAACTGAAAGCAATGTTACAAGTATGATCTTACCAGGCCTCGAGAGATCTGCAGCAAAACCACACCATTCTTAAACTCAATCCTCCAGCTAATGAAAACCAACACATCATAAGCCTTATCAACAACCCAATCCACCTGTGTGGCAACTTTGAGGGATCAATGTACATTAACCCTAGGATCCCTCTATTACAACACACTACCAAGAATTCTGCCTTGAGCCCTGTAATCTGCTTTCAAATCTGACCTTCCAAAATGAATTACTTCAGACATTTCCAACTGTAACTGCATTTGCCAGGTCTCAGCCCAGTTCTGCATCCTATCAATGCCCCGTTGCAACCTACAATAGCCATACAAACTATCCACCACTTGACCCACATTTATGTAATCAGCAAAATGACTAACCCACTCTTCCACATCTACATCCAATTAATTTGAATTGGCAGTTGTGCAGTTGTGAATCTTCAGTTCTGTGTGTATGTGTTGGCATATCTTCCTCAAGCAACAGAACCATCCCTTATCGCTGGATCTTCTTCCGTCCCTTCACTTTTCGTTATGTCTGTAACTGCCTGTAGGCCCAAATAACCTCCTGTTCCTACAGCTCCTCCCAATATCGAACCTAATTTATACCCTCCTGCCCTGTTAACGTCCACTCAAATCTCCATAAACTGTATTGGATCCCACAACACGGTCTGTATTTGTAATTATTTCCATGTCCCATAATCCTCCATATCATGAACCAACTCCATCCATATTGCCCTCCCTCACTATGTCAAATCCTCCTGCAATCTCTTCCCAAGGTTTTCACAGAAACCTTGGATACACCTGATCAGGTTTTGAAAATTTTGCCATCTTTCTGGGTCTTATGGCCTTCAGCCCCTCCTTTTCTGTCGTGAACACTTTTCAAGACACCATTATTTCTTTCCACAAGTTCCCAAGGTTCTATGTATTTCCTCACTCTCACTTTCGAAGAGAAACCTTTCATTAAGATATCCCGGTACTCCTGTGGCGTTTAGAAGAATTAGAAAACAATGAATCATCCAATATTTTGAGGTCGATACTGGAAAGTTAGAAAATAGAACAGTACAGCAGAGAAATAGGCCTTCCGCCCTCCAGGGCTGTGCCGACCACATTGCATTTGTTGTTGCTGTTATTATTATTGGTGGCAGCCGTTGCTTTACCCTGCACTCTGTCTTAAAGCAACCATACACTGTTCTCAATTCTTTATATGATTCTAACCTAATATTATTGCCATGCACATGATCCATTCCTGTTTATTCTCCGCCTGTTTATGTGTCATTCTGCATGCTATTTCAAAACTTTGCTAATATTTCTGTTTTTCCCATCTCCCGATGTTAGCTTCCGTCCTCTTTGTAAAAAATCTTGCGTTGCAAATCTAATTTAAAACTTTTCTCTCGCACCTTAAAACTATGCACCCTACTATATGGCATTTCCAAATTGGAAATGAGATTGCGACTATCCAAACGATCTATGCCTCTGCTAAAATTATATACCTGTACGAGGTCACTCCTCAGACCCCGACACTCCAGTAAAATAATCAACGTGCCCCCAAACTCTCATTATGGCAAACACAATTTCATTCAGGCAACGTTCTGGTAAATGTCTTTTGCAAAGTCCACGACATTCCAGATGGCCGCATCTTTCAAGAATCGCTTTCGCTTCCCGCACATCCTCCTTGGACCCCTCTCCAAAGCCTCTACAACTTTCCTGTAGTGTGGTGACGAGAGGTGGGTACAATACTCCACCTGCGGCTATTCTGTAGTTTTATACAATAACAACATAAGAATTTCTGAGAGAGAAATGATTTTATGCACTGGAAGACATTTCAGAAAGTGTGATTGTTACGCAAGCTGGACGATTTTTCAAGGTTAGGGACGCTTTTTGTGACTGGTGGATGCTACAGTCATAGAGAATATTGTGACAGACTGGAATACCTTACGATATTGGGATGGGCTAAAGTGAGAGGAGCGATTTGCATACATCAGTTGGATATAATTGTCTCAACGTCTTCACAACGATAGTGAGGTATATAGCAACAAAAGGAATATAAAGAGGGAGGGAGCTAATCTGTGTTTGAGGAGCTTGAATAGATAGGGATTGTTAAATGGACTGGAGGAGATTACACAGATAGGGAGGGATTTAGGGAATGCAAAATATTCAGAAATAGGGAGGGTTGCAATGTTGAGAATAGGATTCAGTAAGTTGGAGGATATGGGGATGAAGGAGGTTGCACTGAAAGTGAATTCTGTAGTGTCTGGACGAGATGACCCAGACAGGAGGTTGCACTGACTGGAGGCATTCATACAGAAAGGGATAGTGCAATAGCAGGCAGAGTTTGTAGAGATCGGGAGGGTTGTACAGTCTGCAGGTGATTACAGAAATGGGAGGAATTGTATCAATTGGGTGGTCTACACAGGCAGGTGGGTTTAGAGACTGGAGTAGCTCACCATGATATGAGTCTGGAAGACCTTATAGAACTGCGAGTGCTGAAGAGACTGGAAATAATTGGAGACAGTAAAATATAGCGAGAAAGTTGCAATGTCTGGTGGAGTCACCACCAATCTGGATGATTGTAGAGACTTGATAAAATGCAAATGGATTTAGCTGGACAGAAGGTTGTTACAGAGATAGCAAGGGCTGTAGGTGTTCGCAGACATTGGGAGGGTTGTGGTGTCCAGGGGAAGTTCCACAGAGAAGGATGGTTGTTGGAGTTGCAGGAACCTCGAAAGATCGGAGGTAACTGCGACAGGGAGAAATGTAGCGACTGGAGAACACAGAGCTGGTGATGGCTGCAGGAGAAACTAGAAAATGAGAAACTAGAAATTGGGAACACTGTAGAAGCTGGAGGATTTCACAGGGATGTGGCGGATTGTAGGAGTTGATGAACTTTTACACAAGTAATTAGTCATTTGGAGAACTGTCCATACCGGGGCAGGATTCACAATTAAGGAGGAATAGAGCAACAGGAAGTGATTGCAGAACCATAGACGAATATTAATTTCGACACTTGTGTCCTGTGCCCGATGAGAGTCATCAGGATAAGAGTTAACCTCATTAAAATATTGTGATAAGCAGGGGAAGTTTCAGAGTGGACGCTGGAATCATTTTTTCCTCTTACGGGAGAGACAAGCAAGGAGACTCAGGTTGACAGAGACACTTCCCATATATGATGGAGGAAGAGACAATTTGTTTTTCAATAATCCAAACCTACTTCAGGTTCGTTTCAACATAGCACCTAGGAATTTGACAGGATTACAAAGAACTGCGGACGACAGGAGATAAAAGATGAAAGCCAGGCTGCAAGGGCTGGAAGGGGTTAGAGAGACTGGAATCGTTCAGCAGTCGAAGGGGGCTACCGTGATGCTGTCATGTCGGGACTGGAAAACGGAACAAGCACACTTAACGAAAGGTAGATATATATGGCATCACTATCAGTCATTTTCTCAGTAAACTGCTCTCACCCATTCTGGGGCCAAGCCCCACATACAAAAAGTATGTGGTTTTCCAGCTCCAGGTGCTCAGGGCCAGAGCCTTCCCTCTGACCCAGTCAATGAGATACCATCGGATATTTATTACACTGTTCCACCCTGCGCACAAACATAACATCTCTGTTACATTTACATGATGACTAACTCTACACAGCAAAGACAATCAGCACTCAGACTCCATGGTTAAACAATCCTCTGAATGACAGTCCATGGAAAAGTATAGATTCCACAAAACCCCTCTGCATGTGTCAGGGTTCATGAGAAAGGTTTCATTCTCTCCACGTGGAATCTAATTCCTGCATCTCACGAAACTGACCCTTTAAAAATAATGAAAACAATAAAGAATATTCAAATTGAAGGCCTAAATGAGATGAGCTTAAGGAAATTAAAGAGCATGAAAGCATGGGAAGGGTTAAAGCATGAAGACCACTGGCAATCTGTGGTCTGAGGAAGGCAGGATGGGATAAGAGTAGTGGGATGCTCTCACACCAATTAGCAGATTAAGGTTGAGGCTGAATGGTCACTCTGGGGAGATGAGATAACGATTAGTAAAGGTGATATCCCTGTGAAGTGCATTCTGAAAAGTCTGGGACCATAAAAATTTGGGACAAGACATTAAATATCTAATTAATAGTTAGTAGAATCAGCTTGAGATAAGAGACTATTGTAATAGATGCAACAAATACATATCTAATCATGATAGGTAGGTCTGGAATGGAAGATCACTGTAGCAGAGGTGATAATAAGTATCTAATCATGACATTAACAAAATATTAAGTAGGATCTGGAATGAAAGACCATTGTTGCAAAAGTTGACACGAAATATCTAACCGTGACATTAGAATAACATCAAGTAGAATGTACGACTAAAGAGATAATGGGAACTAACATCAATGGTTTATTGTGTAGCTCGAGTGAGGTACTTTGAATTATATAGTTAGGCATGCTTACAAGCTAACAGAAATATGATTAAAAAAAATACTAAAAAACCATGGACTCTGAGGTTCGGTGCCATGAGAGAATCTGCTTTCGCAGTGTCACGTTTTTTTCTTGAAGATCTCTGTCTTTCCTGCTGATTCTCTACATTTTCTCCACGACAAATTTGGTGCTGTGAGCAGGGTCGTGCAGAGACACACCTGGAAAGAGGGCGGTAGTAACAGGGCGCTTCTCGGTCTACCAGGGCAACTCCCAAGACGGACAGAATAAGTGTAACGAACAAATGTCCGCGTGGTTTTAATAAAAGTCCACGTGGTGAATATAAGACACAATAGATATCGCCTCAGAGAAAATGAGGGCCTGAATATATAGGGCAAAATAATAAGGGGAAATTGTTTTAATAAAAGTGCTAATAAACCTGTTTTGAAAGCCGGCAGATTTGTAGTGGTTGATCAAATGCAAAATAGCACAGACTAAGTCAAAATGGTCAAGTGTTACTAGACTGTTAACTGCTTTCGACAAGGCCTGTTGGGTAATTAAACTGTAATTTTGGAATTGAACGAAGGGTCTGTTTAACTCAGCGTCTAACAGAGAGAGAGAGAGAAACATTGATTTAATGCTGAATTTTGACTGCGTGCAGAACGATTCTGTGTGTTTGTGTGTGAGAGAGATTTTACGGTTTAATCATTGTGATCTGGTTTGCATGCATAATTGTTTCTTTGTGGGTGAGTGTTTGTGTTTTGTTTCTCTGGAGCTCGAGCACCATGGGTATTTTGATTTTATTTTACAGTGTACTAATTTAAGATAGTTTTTTTGAGAGAGACGTTTTCGAGAAACCGTGAGTGATTGGTGTATTTTGAAACTGCAGTGCCAGATTGTCTTAGGTTGAATGAATGAAAATAGATTGTTTGTATTAACAAGCTGCAATTGAGGACGATTAGGAATTGATAGATTGGTAAGGGACAAATGCAAGTTATAAATTTACGGATTGCTTATAGTGTTGACAAAGCCCGACCGGACTTGAATGGTATGAGAAAGTGATTTGTGAGTGCAGAGATAATACATTAGCTGGATTGAAATATATATTAGGATGGATAAAGGGACTGTAGTTGAGGTGCTGAGTAAGAAATTGTCATGGCAACAAATGATATTGTAAAACGTTCTGAGAAATGGGAAAAAAGAACGAAGGATTTATTGACTAAATGGCCAAAATAAGGTACCTTTGATATGCATATGTGTAATGAGATGGAAGCCAAAAGAAGCCAAAAATCTAAAAATAGATACTAAAAGAGGGATCAGGAGATGGAAATACTGAAACTTCTCAGTAAAGTGTTTGAGGAACTGAAGGTAGATTTTCAGGCACCTGGGGTGACTAGGAAAGCTGCAAAAGAATAAGCTGAGCAGTTATGGGAAACAGAAAAAACAGAAATCATCCCCATTCCCCCCCATACCCAAATGTAGAGTAGGTGAATAGACCTCCTCCCTACTCGAATGAAGAGGCATTGAAGCAGTGTCCAATAATAAAGTGAACTGTAGAAATGCAGGGACAGTTCGAATGGGATGGAAGTGCAGATACAAAAATGAACGGAGGGCAACAAGATAAAGAGAAAAGGGACAGGGAGGAGCAAATAAAAGCTAACCAATGAAGCAAGAAAAGCTGAAACATGAGATTAGTGTTCTTCATGGGCGAAGTGAACGAAAAACAACTGAGGAATACTCATGGCGATATGAAAGGAGGGCTAAAGAGAAAAGCAGTGAAGGTGACGCAGAGGAAGCGGTAAGAGATAATGAGAGACAAGGTACGAAAAAGGTATCATTAGCTAAAGAATGGGAGGAATTAAAAATAACATCGAACACAAGTCCGAGGGCGCATTATTGAGGTAATGGGAATGGGAATGGAAAAAGGGCCAACAGGAAAGCATGCTATCACCGCTTATAAAAGAGGAGAGAAACCAAAATGCATTCCTTGGGGAACTCAGTGTCTGGAAGGACCGAAGATTCCGCTGCCCAGTTTATATGAGGGAGCGGGAAAGTGGATCAGCGCTTTTGAAGATGAAACCACAGGGCGATTGCTGGCTATAGGCAACTTTAACGCATTGTTGGGGAGGGTGGTAGGGCTCCCGAAGTTAAAGTAAACAATGGTCCGAGCCCGTTTGAAAAATGCAGCAAAATACAATGATTGATGGGGTCGGGTTTGATCAAATGAGACAATTCATGACAGGCCTTAAGAGACTGTTATCCACCCAAAATGGAGCACCAGGCTCTGAGAGGACATCCACTGGGAGAAAGTGGAACCCAGCAGCCTACTTGGAGAAACAGGTTAAAAAGTGGAGGCTTGAAAGAGAGCAAGACATAGAGAATAATCAGTTGCTGATCACAATGTTCCTAAATTCTATCATTGAGGCAATGCCCTCCCAAGTCAGTTCACGACTGCAGGAGGCGGTGTGTCTGAAGTCATCAATGAGCCACCAGGCATTTAGAGATTATGTAGCTAATGAAGTTGAGAGGTTTCGTAAAAACAAAAAGAAACTGAACAGCAGGAAAAGGTGCAAAGGAAGCTGGCGCAAATGCAGCTCGAAGAATTTAAAAATAAACAAAAAGAGAACGCTAAAAAGGTGTTGCCAGTAAGAACCAATGCAGTAATCAACATCTGCGTGAACCAAGTGCTGGCGCAAGTGGGTTCCTATCAGGGTGCCAGACAGGGGCCAGAAAGTCCCATTCCATCAATGGAGGTTTGTAGAGCCCCTTCGCAGCAGGTGGCGTATCCAGGGCAGAGCCGATTTAAACAACAGCCTAAACAGAACTGGAGTCTTCAAGGACAGGGAAGTGGATCAGCGCTTTTGAAGATGAAACCACAGGGCGATTGCTGGCTATAGGCAACTTTAACGCATTGTTGGGGAGGGTGGTAGGGCTCCCGAAGTTAAAGTAAACAATGGTCAGAGCCCGTTTGAAAAATGCAGCAAAATACAATGATTGATGGGGTCGGGTTTGATCAAATGAGACAATTCATGACAGGCCTTAAGAGACTGTTATCCAACCAAAATGGACCACCAGGCTCTGAGAGGAGATCCACTGGGAGAAAGTGGAACCCAGCAGCCTACTTGGAGAAACAGGTTAAAAAGTGGAGGCTTGAAAGAGAGCAAGACATAGAGAATAATCAGTTGCTGATCACAATGTTTCGAAATTCTATCATTGAGGCAATGCCCTCCCAAGTCAGGTCACGACTGCAGGAGGCAGTGTGTCTGAAGTCATCAATGAGCCACCAGGCATTTAGAGATTATGTAGCTAATGAAGTTGAGAGGTTTTGTAAAGACAAAAAGAAACTGAACAGCAGGAAAAGGTGCAAAGGAAGCTGGCGCAAATGCAGCTCGAAGAATTTAAAAATAAACAAAAAGAGAACGCTAAAAAGGTGTTGCCAGTAAGAACCAATGCAGTAATCAACATCTGCGTGAACCAAGTGCTGGCGCAAGTGGGTTCCTATCAGGGAGCCAGACAGGGGCCAGAAAGTCCCATTCCAGCAATGGAGGTTTGTAGAGCCCCTTTGCAGCACGTGGCGTATCCAGGGCATGGCCGATTTAAACAACAGCCTAAACAGAACTGGAGTCTTCAAGGACAGGGACGTCGGAATAGGGGACAAATGTATATGATAAATAATCAGGCCTGGGGCGGGGGGGGGGGTTTGATGGGGCAGAAATGAAATGCTGGGGATGCCATCAAACAGGCCCCTTTCGGAGGAAATGCCCTTATTGAAACAGCCCTTCTCTGCCCGACAGCGGGCCTAGACCGCGGGAATCTCCAGTGGCCACTTCTTAGACAACTACAGTCCATACAGGACCTGTTAAACCGAATGGTATGTCTAGGTATTGCAACAGTTAATTAGTCGTCGTTAATATATTATTTTATCAGCGATTTCGACAGAGTTGCAGGAAAATCAGCTTTTTCTTCTCTGTTTGTTACTTTTTTCTGCCTTTTACTTACAGTGCATGGAAAATGTGTTTTGTTTAATAACCAAAAGTTTGCCAATCGAATTTCATCTGTAACAAAGCATCTTTTACTTAGCATTACTTTAAGCAAGATGATACGTTCTAGACTGCCTTCGCAATATATGTTTGGGTGTGTTTGTTTTGGTCCACAAAACGATCCCCTTAATCTATGCCTCTCCTGATTTTAAAAACCTCAATCATTTCAGCCCTCAGACTCCAATTATACAGAATTTTAAAAGTCCAAAGCTATCCAACCACTCCATTTATCTCAAACCCTCCAGTCCTGTTGAAGTCACTGTATCCTTTATTTCATTTATATATCCTTTCTAGATGAAAAATTTTCCAATAACAGATCGACGACTCTTGTGTGCATTGTTCTAAAATTGGCCTCAGCAATAACTCACAAAGTCATAACATCACGTCTGGTCCCTATGCTCAATGCTGCGACGAACGAAGGCAAGCATGTCAAACTCCTTATTCACTATTGTGTCAACATGAGACGACTCTTTCTAGGAACTATGGATTTGCACCCCTCGGGGTCTCTTCCCAACGACACTCTTTAGGTTCCTCCCACTAACGGTGTCATGCCTGCCCTGGCCTAACATAACAAAATGCAACAGCTTGCATTCAGCTAAATTCAACTTCATCTGCTATTGCTTGGCCCTTTGGTAGCAAACATGAAAAGAACATGCGCTTACATTTGCTTAAGGAATATAAAGAATGGATCTTTTCTTTAGAGGAATCCATGGACAAATGAACAGTCTGCGTCACTTCGCTGAAGCAACAGCCACGTTCACATTGAAGAACAGTTTCTGCTGGGGAAAGCAATTAATTTAAAACTGTTCAGTCATATGTTGCTTCGTGTAATGCTTTCAGCTTGTATATTTTAGACGAGAAGTGCTAGTTTCGAAATGTGAAGGAGCTCTTTGAAAATAAAGAGGTTATACGATTAATGAAGAGAAAGGCAATCACGGTATCGCAACTGTGACCTGGCAGAAGCAGTGAAACCAAGCTTACAAATGTGAGAGAGAAGGAAAAACTCTTGCTTTCGTGTGTAAGTATCACAAAGTGATCGTGTCTGGACAAGTTTTTTCTTTTTGTTGTTTTGTGTGGATCTTGAAATCTTTAGAGTTGTGTGCAAACTAAATAGACTTCTTGTTAATCTTCATATCGGTAAATGAGATGCATTATCATAAAATTGTCTTCCAAAAAGTTAAAGCAACAAAGAACAAGACAGCGCAGGGACGGAGATTTCTGCCAAACACGTCTATGCCAATTCCAGATATTTATTCAGACACGCGACTTATAGCCCATGCAGGGTTTTTACCCACCTGCTCAGTTCCCATTCATGTCTCTATCAAGATACGTCCTGAACTTGATAAGGGGTCTAGTTCCACCAAATATACTGACAGTGCCTTCCAGTCAACCACCACCGTTCACCACACATCTCCCTTAAACGTGTCCTCATCACCTTGAACCTGTGCCCTTTGGTAGTTGGCATTTTACTTTGTGAAAAAACCTTTCACTATCTATCATATCTATGCGTATCATAAGTTTGGACAGTTCTACCAGCTCGGCATTGCCGTGAAAACAATCTGTGTGTATCCAAAGTCTCCTCATGTTTAAACCCCTCCAGACCAGGTAACATTTCTATGGTTCTATGTTTCTAAACTTTATCTGTACTATTCCCAAAGCATCCACGTCTTTCTGGTCGAGGGGTGAATAGAACTGTAAACAGTATTCCAAATGCGGCATAACTAAAGTTTCATGGAGCTGTAGCATAACTTGTCATCTTTTAAATTCGGGGCCCCGGCAAAGAAGGCAAGCTTTCTGTAAACATTCTTGGCCACCTTATCTGGAGACTTGCATGACTTAATTCCTCTCTGTCAATGCGGATCAGGGCTCGACCATTTGTTCTATCATTCACACATGACTTCGATCTTACAGTATGTATTAAATAGTGTTTTCCAGATTTAGCTCCATTTGCCATTTCTCTGCCTAAATGTGCAATCTACCCATCTTCCGGAATATCCTTTGATAATACTCATCACTACCTTCAACTCAGGTATTCTTTGTGCCATGCATAAATTTACTAATCAGACCACCGGCGTTTTCATTTCAGGTCATTTAAGTAGAACAGATACAAAAAAGATCCCACACTGATAGCTGTCGAACACCACTGGTTACCAATCTCTGTTCTGAAAAACAATCTTCAGTCACTACTATTTATCTTCTGATGATGATGCTCGTTTAACAAGGTTGGATTGGCCTTGTTTTTTTTGCGCAAGTATATTATGAAACCCCTTTTCGAAATTCTGTCTCATTCTACTTGAAGAAGATTTCCAGTTTCAAAAAAATCTTGGACAGCGAAAGGGAAAAGACCCATTGTCCCAGCTTAGACTTTCTGTGGTTTGGATTGGTTTGATTTCCGTTGTAGCAGTCTGGCTGTTCAGATAAAATAATCACTCGGTTTTGGGGCTGCTGGTTAAAAAAAACAAAGCTATATGGAAGAAGAAATTCCATGATGAATATCTCTGACATCTCTGCTGTACGAACCTGCTTTCCATTTTTCCTTTCTTGCCAAGGGGTATTTATGGGGATTGTAGTGAATAGTTTTTGAACAATATTATGAGGTTGGTCCAATCTGTTCGGAATCTGCTCACTTTTGCTCATGTTTTATTCGGTAATCCTTTATATGAATTCGGTTTTCGTGTAAAACTAAATGGTTGGGCCAACTGCATCACTGCTCGAAGGTCCACGGTGCAACTGCTTAAAATAATTATTAAAGTAGGCTGCGAGCTATTTTCTTGAAATGTTTTGAGGGCGTCTGGCTCGGTCCACGACACTCTTTGCTGACCAAGCAATTTCTGTATTCATCAAGTCAACATATCTTGGAATCCACGAGATTTACTTTTCGTTCCAGCCCACCAGAGATATATTGCCAGATGCCTTAAAAAAGTCCACG